>NC_058130.1:597047900-597057761 GCF_016433145.1 Gracilinanus agilis | reverse complement strand
AAGAAAGAAAGAAAGAAAGAGAAAAAAGGAAGAAAGAAACAAAAGAAAGAAAGAAAGAAAGAAAGAAAGAAAGAAAGAAAGAAAGAAAGAAAGAAAGAAAGAATTGAAGGGAGGGGTGGAGAGAGCTGGAGGGAGGAAGAGAAGACAGAGAAGAAAGGAAGGAAAGAAGGAAAGTGTGAAAAAGAAAAAAGAAGGGAAGGAAGAAAGGGAGGGAGGAAGGAAGGCTATAAAGAGCATTAATAAAATTTAAAATATAGAAAAGAAAGCCAAAAAAGTCCAAAAAGCAGAGCAATTTTTTTTATGACTAGTTAAATTTACTATATACTTTAATAACCAACCGCATAACTGAAGTTCATGAATTCATATCAAATCCTATTATTTTCTCTGTATATTGAAATATACATTTTGAGTTAGATAAATTCGTGATAAAATATTTTTAAAGGAATAATTATTGACTAACTGGGCTTATTATATACCAAATAATATTCATGGCTATTTAGGAAACTTTTTCTGTCTAGTCACTGGATACTGTTAAAGAAGAGATTCATGCATTCTGTTAAAGAATGGACTAAAAGACTATATATGACCATAAAGATCCCTTCCACCTCTAAGATTCTATGATATTTGTATCCCATGTTGACAGCCCAGTGCTAAATTTACCATCCAGCCTTCTTAATTATCCCTCTGCCTGAGGTAAGTTGACAAGTGGGGTGCTGCACAGCAGTGAGAAATTTTTATGGCAATGTTGGTTAGTAATTCCAGCATGATATGTTTTCATCAACCTCATCATGGCCTCAGGCGGGGAAATTTTTTAAATTCCATTTACTGGCATAATATAACTCTTCATCAGTTTCCAAACATCACCATTCTTTAGTCTCCCACCCATCCAATTTCCAACATTTTTTCCATCAAATTGACAAACATATGGGAAAATAATAAAAAAAAGAATTCTTGTCATCCCATTATTATAGAATGAGTCATTAAATAATAGCAGCTCCTCTTGATTCCAATCACTCCCAAGCTCTATCTCTGTTTAGGGCAATTCAAGTCCTGAGAAGTCTTTTTTTTCCTTCCACATTTCTGTGGAAGGTAGAAATTTAAAACAAGGCTCCCAACAATTCTACTTAGATTTTGAGTTATTAATTTTTCTCCCACTTATTCCTTTGCAGAGGAAAATCAAGTGGATATGAGATTTGAGAGAATCCAAAATACTTAGCAGTATTCTTAAATTTAGCTTCCCCAAAGTGTTTGGAAAGGAGAAAGGAGGGGAATAAAGATTGACAAATCAAGAACTCATTGTAGTTAAAAAAGGACTTTATGAACCTAAGTGAGATAGGAAGATTTGGAGGAAATATATTCTAAAATAGATTCAACACTATGATATCATATTAGTTAGCTGGCTGATCTGTGCTCCAAAGTAGTTTTAATACTGGGTGTAAAATTCTTGAATCTAACATTCTTTTTCTCTTCATGAAGTGGAAGACATGATAGTGTATGTTAACTTGATTTTCTTATAAAAAAAAGGTGAAACACATATTAGTTTATAAACTTAAAAAATGGGAATCAGAGAGATAACCTCTTAAGACAAAGGTTCTTAACATAAGATCAAAAGATGTGGAAGGATTTCATGAAGTTTGTAATTTTGGATGGAAAACAAATTCATCTTTATTTTTACTAAGCTCTAACCTAGTTTTAACATTTCCTTAAAATATGAATTTAAAAAATCACTTTGAGAAAGAATCCTTAGGATTCATTTGACTGCCAAAGGAAATCATGACACATAAAAACTTTTAAGAACCTTTGATTCATGAGGAAGAGGTTACATCTCAGCTAAGACTAGAATTGATTCCTGCTAGTTGACAGCAGCAACAACATCCTAGAAAAGAGAAAGAGAGAGAAATAGGAAATAGTAGAGAACCACCAATGCACAAAAGAAAGCAGGTTCATGAGAATAGCTGGATGATCAGAAGATATAAATGTTCTGAATAATTGTATTCTCTCTGTATGTGCTCCAATAAATGGCTTTATATGTGATCAATCTTCCTTTTGATAATACACATATAATGTTATAGATATATAGATAATATAGATATAGATATAGATATAGATAGGAGAGCAAGTCCCCGTGGTTATTATGGATGTTCCATTGCTACTTTTCTTTATAATCTGTAATTAAATGACTTTGCTTTCAACTGATTTCATCTTCTGACTGATTAGTAAAAATAAACACAATGGTGGGGGCTCATGAGTCATGGTTTTGAGTGGATAGAAACCTCCACTTAAACCTGGGGTTAGTTTTCAGTGGGGGCAATTTGTAAGGAGAGAAACCTAGGAGTGACATTAGGATTAGAAACAGGGATTGAGGGTAGAGCTATTAAATACCATAAATGATTGAACATAAATTTAGAATCAATCATATGAATACTTCAAAACCATTTGGCCAATTGCTTAGGGTTTATTTTTATGCTAAGCAAGTGATAAGCTTAGTGTTTCCAGATCAGCTCCAGGTACCTCTGCTACAGAGGAGCCACTGGTGTAGTGGATTCAACATCCTCTCAAGTTCAAACCTGGCCTCAGATTCTTAGTAGTTCTGTGACTGTGGGAAAATCTCTTAACTTGGATCACCTCAATTGCTTCATCTGTAAAATAAACTGGAGTAAGAAATGACAAATTATTTCAATATCTTTGCCAAAAAAAGCTTCAAATAAGGTCACAAAAAGCCAGATTGGACTGAACAACAAAAAACTCTGCTTATAGAAAAAAATATAGATGAATTGAGAAAATCAAATCCTAGGAGTCTGATCTTAACCATATTCAGTCACATTGACTAATCACCAGTTAAAAGTTCATATTTATTCTTTCTGTAAGTGGGTGCTAATTTTCCTAGCTTCACTTTTTTCCTCACACCCAAAGCCTTACTTGGAAAATATCTATGGTCAGCAATGGGGGAATTTCAGTCACAAAGTACATCAGCCTTTTTCAGCAGGTAAAGAACATTCAGATACCTGAACTTTCCCCAAAAGAGGTAAAAAAAAAAAAAGAAAGACAAAGAGAAGGTGCTTAAGTTAAAGCTGCCTTGGGGCACTACCAAGTTCCGGGTTGGTGGGTTTTACAAGACTACTTACTATGCTATTCAATTAAAAAAGAGCAGTTTCCATAGCAACACCCACATCTAATGGCTCTTATGCTACCTCTGAGATACAAAACACCTTCTTACAGAGACACATTGACCAATACAGCATGTCATGGGGAGTTTTATGCTTTATGTTGAGGTTTAAAGAGGGAAAATGAATTCCAATAATCTACCATATTTATAGCCCTAGGTTGTAATATTCATTTGTAACAAATTATTTTTACTCATTTTCATTCTCTTTTATTTCTTAAAGAGCCATGCATTTTGTTAAACTTCATTGGGGCAGAGGGGGAGGGAAGAAATGGTTTTCATTTGGGAATCACATTGATTCATATTTGTAAATAAGGCCTTCAGGTTGTCTGTGTTGATGGGCATTCTTTATTCTGTAGCTGAAGGCCACCAGCTTCTCTCTCATAACTCAGCATCTGTAGCAGAGGCCAGACAAAGCACTCTTTCACCTAAGGCACGGTTTGAAAATTGTATCTGTGAATTTGAAATTTATATTTTCCTACCTTCCACCCTAATGTTGCTTTCTACCTGTAGCTTTGAGCTTTCACTGTCACCCATTAGATGTTAACTCTCCCTAAATCATTACTTGAGTGGCACAAAAGGTGGAATTTCCCCCTTAATATATGTATATTAATAAATATTAATATTAAAAAGTATCCCTAATTGCTCCCTCTGAGTCTTCTGCCCTAAGCAGTTGCCTACCTCTAACCCTAACGTGTGGCAAACAGAGAAGTCTTGGGGTTTTAAGAATTTATCTTTGATTACTATAGCATTATTTTGGATTCTTAAATGGAATCACATATTAATTACTTGTCTTTAAATAAAAATTTAGGGACATCAAGAACAAAAATATCATTTATGATTATAGCCAAACAGAAAAGAATATAAACCACATAAATGAGAAAAGATGAGCCTAATTCTCCACATTATGCCAGGGAAATACATAGTGCCTGATTACAGTGGAGACAGGCATGCACTTTGGGTTCTCCCCCATATTCTGTCAAATATCTGGAGAGGACCCAGTTCCAAGAGTATTTTCTCATTGGATTATCAATATTAACGCTATATTGTTCTCTACATTTTCCTGTCAATGGCACATTGTTGCTGCTAGTCATCCTTTTTTCTAAGATGACCAATGACACCAGGATATTGGGGTCAGGGTATGATATCTTCGGCTTTATTGGATTAGTCCAATAGAGTTTGGAAGGCTCTACCATACGCTGGGCACAAGTGGTCCTTTAGAACATTTAGGTGACTCTGGATTTGCATAGCTCATGGTTCCTCTGTGCTACAGCAATGCTGCTTTGATCATGGAACACAAAACCTCTGACACATAAAAAATATAAAAGTATTTGTTTAGTCCTTATTGGATGTAGTTCACAACTCATTTTCAGTAGCTCTTAAGAGTTTGTATAGGAAAATGAACAGATGTGTCTTGTAGAACAGGGGTCAGCAATGTATGGCTCTCGAGCCATATCTGGCTCTTTTGAGGGCCAGATATGGCTCTTTCTGCAGGTGCCATAAAGTCAATTTTTTTTTCAGGCGTTGTTATAGGAGTGCGCACTGTGAGCTCTATATGGCTCTCACGAAATTACATTTTAAAAAATGTGGCGTTTATGGCTCTCACAGCCAAAAAGGTTGCCGACCCCTGCTGTAAAGGATAAAAGAGAGTTTATCCAATCAGGGTCCCTGGAATGGGTAAAAAATGAGACAATGTTCTTGTAGCTCTTTCTCAAGAAGTTTGGCTGGTCTCTCTGGGTCTTTGAATGAATATGGAACCCTTAAGGAATGGAGCAACACATATCTAGGCAGTTTGTAACTCACAAATGGATTGGGTTCTAAACTTGTTTCTCTGGAAATTAATATAATATAATGATATTATATTATAATATAAAATTATAATATTATAAACACTATTAGGTGGTTAGGCCCTCTCACAAAAGCTGCTGCCCCTGATGGAGATAATAATAAGCTGTTCATAGGCTCCTTGATAGAAAGCACTAGAAGGAACCTTAGAAGCCATTTAATCCAAATTTCACAAATTTCACAAATTTCACAAATCCAAATTTTCACAAATGAGGGAATTGAAGTTCAGAGAGGTTAATTGATTTGTCCTGTGTCACATAGCTAGGAAGTGTTTGAGAAAGGATTTGAATCTAGTTCTTCCTAAGTTCCAATTCAGCACTCTATCCATTATACCATCCTGCAATGAGGATCTTTATAATAATAGGTTCCATTTCTCTAGCATGCTAGGGCTTAAAAAGTACTTTACAAATGTCATCTTGTGTGATTCTCACAACAACCCTGAGTGGCAGATGCTATTATTTATATCCTCATTTTACAGAGAAGGAAATTAAGGCATAAAGTTAAGTGAGACTTGCCCAGAGTCACACAATTAGTTTCAGAGGTTAGATCTGAGCAGAGGTCGTCCTAATTCTAGGTTTAAAACTCTTTTCAGTGCGCCACATCTCTGTCTTTGATTATAAAAGTGGTAAGGTTTGACATTCATACAGGACTTTTTGGTTTACAAAATGTTGTTGTTCAGTCATATCTGATTCTTCTTGGCAAAGATACTGGAGTAATTTACCATATCCTTCTCTAGGTCATTTTACAGTTGAGAAATTAAGGCAAAGAGATTACAGTGACTTTCCCAGGATCACACATATAGTAAATGTCTGTGGTCAGATTTGAACTTGGGAAGAGCACTGTGCCACCCAACTACCCATTTCATTTCATTATAAATACAATCTTATAACATTAAGAGTACAAGTTTTTTTATCCCCATATTTTTGTTTAGGAGGAAGGGTGGGACTCAGAGGTATTTAGTAACTTGTCCAAGGTCATTAAGGGCCTGCTATTCTAGCCTACACCTCCAAATTTAATATTCTTTCTACTTTGGACCGACCATCTCCTAAAAGACTATGCATTTTAGAGGGAAATATAGAGAGAAACATATCTTGAATACTGATAATTCAATGGGGACACTTGAAGTGGAATTTCATTTTGAATACTTGAATGCTTGAGAAAACTTCAACATTTCAGGAAAAAAATCAAATTTAATTACAAGATGATGAACTCAATAAAGCCTATTGTAGAGTATATGAAGACAGCTTCTGAGTACCTTAAAGGGATGAGAGGGAGGGAAAATAGATTTCTGGTTTTGTTTGTTTGTTTTTTAAGAGAGAGTTGGAGAGGGGGGCTGCTACAAATATAAAATGTTGTAAACTTTCCAAGGTAGACACTGCCTTGTCAGTTGTAGTTAATTGCTGTACTTTGTTATAAGAGATCTCTCATAAAATCAGAGCAATATGCAAATGTGTATAATGTGAAAATAAAATACATCAATAAAAACAAAAGTGAAAACACAAGACAAAAGCAGAGCAGAGCAGAGGGAAGAAGAGGAGGAAAGATTTCTTAAATATAGTTGTAAAAGAGTTAAACCAGAATGCAGAAGGAAGCCAATGAGAGGAACATAGCTTGCCTACTATGTGCCAGGCAATTTACAAATGTTACCTTATTTGATCCTCACCATAGCCCTAGGAAGTAGGTGCTATTATTTTCCCCATTTACAGTTGAGAAAACTGAGGCAGAGAGATGTTCAATGATTTGTACAGGGTCACTCACACGTAGTAAGTGTCATATTTGAACTCAGGTCTTCTTGACTACAGTCCCAGTGCATTATCTACTACTGTGTCTCCTTGGATCATTGGAGATTTGGAAGTATATATGGTATGTGTTACAGATGTTGGAAGGAGTTGAGGTTTGGAAGGGAAATTGAAGTAGAAGTCTCTCTTGGGAGAGAGACTTTGGACCATCGTTGGTCCAGATCAGTTTGCCTGCTGTTTTAAGGTGGAGGAATAAGCTGTAGAATTCACTGTGTAATATATGGAACATTCATAAGCCCAGTGTATGAAACAGGAACTACTTGTACTAGAAAGTTCTCCAACATTATATTGATCTCTTATTTGGAAAGAATCACAGGAAGCAAAACTATCTTATGCTAAGTGTTGAAAAATAACCCAGAGCAGTTTTACACAAGCTGTTAATTGTCCTCCAGAACTCTTTTTTAGTGTCTCTCTTCTTCACACAGAATTAACCATTTCAAAGACTTTCTCCCCAGAAGGGAGTAACTCCCTTTCTCATGTTGTTAATCTAAAAAGCAACAGAATTTATTTCTTGCTGGGTCATAGTATTTTTTAATATTCACTATGCACCCACATATTCAGGAACTCTAAACAAACCACCTCTTTAACTTTCCAGGTTAAAAAGCCCATATGGATTTTTATTTTACATAAATATTCTTTTGATATTAAGCAAGATGTGAGTAACTTTCTTCATTCCACATTACCAAAATTAGCAAAATATGGATGCTCTACATTCAGCAAAGCCAGCATGTTAGACATATCTAAACAATTTTACCTATGAAAATGAACAGAAATATAAATTGCTTGTGTTGAATATTTAAACGTCCAAAGTCAGGCTAAAATTATCATTTGCATTAATGTATTCTGAAATATGAATTATTAAGTGATTCACATTGATGCAACAAAAGCTGGTTTGAAGAACCTGCTTTAGCCTGAAGCCGTCTGCATCCTTTCCTTTTCAGTCTACTTCAAACACTGCTAAATATATAAAGGGAATTTTTCTAATTGGAACAATGTATACTTAGCACCTGAATGGGGAGAAAATGTATTCTCATTCCGTCTTCTTGTTTCCTTTGGTCCCAACATCAGACAAATATTTAGCTGGTTGAAGACCTTTAGCATGTCATGATATCTTTTCTTTGCATTTTTCTTTTCTCAGGTTTGAATATTAGACACTAGGAAGACTCGTCACCATTCAACTGTGCAGGTCCATTTGCCTATTGTTTGGAGATCAAGGACAGACCTTTGCCCAGGAAAGAATGGAGCAGAGCAATGCAGTCAGTAAGGGGTCTCTTGTCATCAATCAGCCCAGAAATTCCTATATTGGTGGCATATATGTTACAGAAGACAGTCTATGAGCTCACCTACATTTGTGAACAAACCCCAGGGTCTTTCTCTCAAGGTGAATTGAGAAACAATAGGACTGGGAGAAACTCTATTCAGTTTCTTTTCCTTCCCTCCTTTCTATGGAATTTCCTTTAAGGTAAGGGAATAAAACGGAAATACACTTTCTCCTTTCTTACAAGGTAAGCTCTGTAGGAAAGGTGAGGAAATAGCATTCTAGAATATCTTTGCATTATATTCAGAACCATTCTAAAGAAGGATCTTCCACGATGTATCCTATATTTAGCTTCACCTAGTAATGAAAAGGGCCAATCCGGGAGCTATTTCTGAACCCCAATTTCTGAAGAAAAGAGGCAAAAGAGTATCATTTCCTGCCGAACATTTTCAGATATTGTGTCATTCAAAGTCTGGCTTAGTGCTGGGGCTGGGAGTCAGAAGTACTATTATCTGGTGTAGTCATATCTGTAGTTGATTGGGCTCCTCTGGCAATCCTGCCTTAAACATACTGCTTTCGTTTGTTTGCAGATTGCATTCTCATTCATTTCCAGTCTTTTTCCAGGTGATTTTCTATTTGTTCTGATCTGTGACATCTGTTTCACTTTTTAAAAAGCCACTGGGAAAGAAAGGGGGGGAAAAAAGAAAGAAACTCATGGAAGAGTATTCTGGGAATCATTCCTTCTAAAATTAAATTTCAAATACATAGCCTTCCCCAGCTCTAGGAAAAGTGACACTATAGGAAGAATGGATAATAACATCTATTGCAAGATGGGTTATAGGCAAGGAAGCATCTTCCAACTGTATTCCTCTCCAAATATGGCTTTTACCCCAAACAAGAAGCATAGGTCAGAAAACTAGATTGTATAGTATTGCTTAATGGTGAGATAAGAAACTAACACATAGGAGATTCATGAATAAAGTGAGATTGATTGATGTAAACAGTATAATGCTGAACAGAAATCTTGGAAACTCAGAGACACTGATTAGTAAGTCTTGATAAAAGGAAAAGTTCCTATTCATTCATTTCCAGAGAAGATTCTTAGGACTATATACCACTAAACTGTACATTGTTTTCTACATAGGTGCTGATAGTCTCTAGCCTTTTTTTAATTCAAAAATTTTTATTCAGGGCAGATGGGTGGCTCAGCAGATTGAGAGCCAGGCCAAAAGACAGGAGACCCTAGGTTCAAATTTAACCTCAGATAATTCCTAGCTGTGTCACCCTGGCCAAGCCACTTAACCCCCATTGCCTAGCCCTTACTGCTCTTCTGCCTTGGAACCAATACATACTATTGATTCTATTATGGAAGGTAAGGTTTTTTAAAAAAAAATTGTTGATGGCTTTTGTTTTTTACATTGCCATAATTTCCACAAATGTCCTTTTCCCTCTTCCCTTAAAAGAGCAATCCCATATTCTAAATAATCTTGTTTAGACTCCCCCCCACACACACAAAATAGAAAAAGAATAAGGAGGAAAAAATCAGCAAAATTGATCAATACATTGAAAAAGTCTGAAATTATGTGTGATGTATCGCACTTGTGGACATCTCACCTCTACAATAAGATAGGGTAGAGTCATCTTTTCTTATCTCTTCTTTCATATTATACTTACTCTTTGTAATTTTGTGACATTCATTTCATATTTTGGGTATATAGTTCTTATTTCCATTTGCATTTTTGTAGTGATATATATATATATATATATATATATATATATATATATATATATATATA
>NC_058130.1:597030256-597042935 GCF_016433145.1 Gracilinanus agilis | reverse complement strand
GAGGAAGAACAGGAGGAGGAGGAGGAGGAGGAGGAGGAAGAGCAGGAGGAGGGAGAGAATTTATTCTTAGCTCCCAATGATATAGATACTCTTTAGAGCTGAACCAAAGATTTTGGATAATCCAGAGATTTGGGATACTAATGGGTAGATGAGAGCTACTTTGATCATAGGGGAGGTCTAACATTTTCCTCAGACTACAGAACTGTCAAAGTCTTCTCGGATCAAAGGAAAATGAGGGAGGAGAACTGGCTAAGGCCAAAGACAAGAACTCTCCTCCCTGGGTAGTTCCTTGTTAGAGGAGTGTTGGAAACTCACACATTACAATTTATGAAATAGCACCCCCCCATCTCAATTAACTTGACTATTGATGATACTTAGGAAATGGTCAAGTTTCCTTGGCCTTTCAGAAAAAAAATTATGCAACTTCCTTCTATTTTGAAGAATATATGGTATACAGCAGGAATTATTCACATTTTTGTTTGGGCGGTGTGTGTGTGTGTGTGTGTGTGTGTGTGTGTGTGTGTGTGTGTGTGTGTTGGACCTCTCTGGTAATCTGGGGAAGCCTATGTACAAAAAAACCTGAAACCAAATCAAACAAAATATCCCCAACAACCATAGGGTTTTAAATACATAAAATAAAATATATAATTATAAAAAATCAATTATATTGAAATTTACTTTAAAAAATGTTGTTCTCTGACCCACATTAAGCACTTCTGGTCTAAATTCTTCTTATTGATTGACTATCTGACTGATCTTTTGACCTTCACTTTTGATCATACCTAAAGTGGGATAGAATGGTTTCAATCCCATTCATGTGTATGTCTGTGTGTATGTGTGATGGACCCCTTTGGAAATCTGGTGAAACTTATGGACAGACCTCCTCTCAGAATAATGCTTTTTGCAAAATTCATAATTGAAAAAAATGTTAAAATTTAGTTAGAAGTAATTGAAAAGATATATTTCTCCTCCTCCCTACACTTGCATCTAAGTTAATACTTAGTATTGGCTCCAAAGTAGAAGAGCAGTAAGGGCTAGGCAATTAGGGTTAAGTCATTTGCCCAGGGTCACACAGCTAAGAAGTATCTGAGGTCAGATTTGAGCCCAGTATTTCTGGCCTCTAAAACTGATTCTCACACTACTAATTGGATTATAGCCATATAGTTTAGTCAGCTTTGGGGGGAACATCTAGTTAGAAACAGGGAGCTGGAAGTATAGCTAGGAAGAACAGAAGTGCCCTTTGTAAGAGGGACTTAGATTGGTTGGGTGAAGTATAGAAATTAGAGTCAGGGCATCCTTTTTGTTTAATCCTCACATCCTAACCTTGATTTCTAATAAATAGTGATACCATTTTCCCCATAACATAGTCTCCAAGGCTTTTGTGCCAACTGGTCCAGTGAGGGAAAGTGAACCTGCTTTCCTTTCACAAAAAGGGAAGCTAAGATACCCACAGACAACAACTGGTTATCTGGACAGTTCCCTAGTGTGGATAACATCATCTATCTACATTATTCCTTTAATTAGGAACCTTATTTCTTCAATTGGCGAGCCAGCTAGGAGACACAAACGTACATGTGTAACAAGAATTTTGTGATTACCTAGACTACCTAAGAGGAAGGTACTAGGGGATTATAAGAAACTGTTGCTGCAACTAGATGTAACAGTGAAAAGAGCACTGAGCATCGAGTCAGGAAGTCTTGAGTTCAGAGTTGGTCTAAGACAGTTATGGGCAAATTTTTTAAAAAGAGGGCTAAAGGAAAGGAAATGCTCATCTGCCAGTCTGTTTCTAAGGCAATTCTTTCGAAGTTTCATTGTATTGTATCCTCCTCATTGTATTCGTCAGATTAGAAATAATGTTGCTCAGCTGGATAGAACATTTCAGGGGGCCACATCTGGACCACAGGCCATAGTTTGCCCATCAGTGGCATAAGCCATGGTTCTTTGCCTCTGAAATTACTTCAGAAATTTATCTGGTCTGTAATGATTTAAGTTTAGAAATCCATTTCTCCTGATAATCCCCATTCTTTTCTTGCCACAAGGAAATTTGTTAACCTTGAGGGATATGGATGGTTACCAGAAAGTTTGATCTAGTATCTTCACCCCACAGAGCTGTCCTTTAAGAAAATGTCTGGTTTGCTAGCTAAAGAAGTCTGGTCCACTCTCTCAGATCTGGCAGGTGGACTCAAACAATGAACATTTTTTAGTCAATGAACATTTTTTAGTCATAGGAGGGAAGGAGGAAAGGAGGAAGTTGTTGTTAACCCCTCATTACCAACTACCAACCAAAGATATTGTTCTCCATGCATCAACTCTGTAACCAATAATATTGATTTTTCCATAATATCAAGATCTTGTAACCAATCATTACTTGTTCCCCACTTATGAAGTTCTGATCTTTGTTCTATACTTCCCCAAACCCATAAAAGGAGTTATCCTCTGCTTGAGATCTTTTGGCTAATTGAGGCAGGCATTAAACCCACTTTGTTAACAGTTTTACACTCTACTAATAAATTACTCAAAGAAAAAGTACCTCAGTCTACTTTTGTTGAATATTTTTGGCAATAAATCCCATTTTTATTATGAATAGCACCTAAGATTGAAATGAGTTGTCACACCTACAATCATGGAGATCATAGATTCAGAATTTGAAAGCACTTTAGAATTCACCTAGTTGAACAACTTAGTTTTAAAATAAACTGCAGTGGGACCTTGTTGTATGTTACCAGTATGTTCCAAGGCCCTTCATGTAAGTTCAAAAATTGCACATAATAGCAATTTTCCATATATACCAAATATATTTTGTGTTATAGCAAAAAATTATTTAATAATTATAACTTACACAAACATATGTAGCACTTTATAACTTTTCTTAGTCTCAAAAGATCTACCAGCATCACTACTCTTGTACTTTGAAGCCATTATTAATTACTAAATAGTGTTAATGTAACAAAGATACAGACGCAACTTGTTAAAAGCAAGAACTCCAAACAAAGATTGATTTGGGAGTTAATGTTTGGCCAAAAACAACATAATGATTCACTATAATGCTTTTCAGAGCAAGAATGAAGATGATTGGATGAATTGCTGTGAAATTTAGTGCCACTTGAGAAAATGGTGTGTATTTAGTACATAATTAAATTTTTTATTTTATTTATTTTTCTACTTTTATTTTTTCAATTGCCATTTCATGTATTTCTGAATTGATATATATCAAGTTCATGTAAAATGAGATCATACTGTTTATGGGACTCAAGTTAAATAGGTTGCTAAAGGGTCATGTAGTTTATTAGTGGAAGAACCACAACTTATACCAAGGTGCTCCAATTCCAAATACAGAACTCTTTACCCTATGCCAGCTGATATTCGAGGCTTTTATCTTTTCTTTAACTAAATTCTTGAAGGGCTCATCCATCTACCAATTGAATTTCTTGTCATTGCCCAGAAATTTTCCTTCCTTCCATGGTATCTCACTCCATTTTTAGTTATCTATAATTTTTAACCAGGCTATTTTTTTCCTCCCTACATTGAGTCAAAATCCACTTTCTTGAAGTTTCTATTTGTCTGACCATATTGTTAACAGGAATGCTCTCCTAGGATATGCTAGGTCACTAGAATTAATGGGACACTACTATCTCAGAACAATCATAATTTAGAGGGACCTTAAGGACCTTAAGAAAATATGCATAAACAGTCTAAAGAATATTGCTAAATATGATTTACATGTGAGAAATTTAATAAAGGATACAAGATCACATGATCATAACTTTAAAGTTGGAAGGGACCTTAGAGGCCATGCAGTCCACTTCCCTCATCTTACATTTTTCAGTATCTAAGCTCCAGAGGAGTCCAGTAACTTGACCAAGATCCCATTAAAGACAAATATGAAAAGAAAAGAAGTAGTAACATAATGATAGACTGAGTGCTTCCCTGGTACCCCGCAAATATCTTTTTTTTTTAAACCTTTACCTTCCGTCTTGGAGTCAATACTGTGTATTGGCTCCAAGGCAGAAGAGTGGAAAAGGCTAGGCAATGGGGGTCAAGTGACTCACCCAGGGTCACACAGCTAGGACGTGGCTGAGGCCAGATTTGAACCTAAGACCTCCTGTCTCTAGGCCTGGCTCTCAATCCACTGAGCTACCCAGCTGCCCCCTCTAAATATCTTTAAAATCAGAGGAGGGCATTCAATATGTTGAGTAAATTTCCTTTTTTTAAAAAATTTCCTTTTTATCCCAATTACATGTAAAAATCATTTTCAAAATTTTAAAAAGAATTTTGAGTATTGAATTACCTCCCTTCCCTCTTATCCCATCAAGAAGGTAAGCAGATTCATATAGATTAGTAAATTTTCTGAGACAATTCATATAAACTGATGAAAAGTAAAATGAGTACAATCAAAACAATTTATGTGATGAAAACAACAATAATATGAAAGAAAACAACTTTGAGTGATCTTAGAACTCCCATGAAAATAGAGAAAAATGTCAACCAAAAATTATTTTATTAAAAAATGTTATCCCTTTTTTAATATCATCTACATTTCTCCTGTTTCTCTTCCCCTCTCTACTTCAGAGAGAAACTCATCTCTAATACATATACATATGTATGTATATATGTATATACATACATACACACATATATATATAAATTTCATTGGATTCATGTACCATAATTTGTTTAACCATTCCTCAATCTATTGGAATTTTCTCTACTAGAATTTTTGAAGTATTTATTATATGTTTGAATTCAAGCACACAAAATGAAGCAATCCCTTGCCTCAAAGAGTCATCGTTCTATCAATGGAGACAAATGTACATATTGTAATGGTAGAAAATATAGAAATACAAATAAAGTTAAGCATAGTTAGAAGTTGGTTTGCAGAGGCTAGCATGACCACATGCCAGGAACTCTAAGAGAGAGATTCTGGAATGTAGGAGGAGAGATTTTGAAGGAGCAACGACCAACTGTCTTCTTCCTGTCTGGGAACTCAGAAAGGAAGGAGCTTTTCTCTGCTGATTCTGTCAGCCTGTCAGTGAGAGAAGGGAAACCTTTTGATTTCTCTTGGAGATCCTTTCCTCACCAGAAGAACCATCCTGAAGAAGATCACACAGACTCTCAAAACCTGATTAAAACATCCTGGTCCAGAGGCAGTTGTTGTGTGAGGGTTGAAGGTCAAACCTCAGACCTGGTCCAGCTGGGATTAGAACTCCAACATCCAGGGTTCATCATTATATCCTGAAACTTGCCACATTCTGACAAACCAACTGAAGGGAGGATTTATAATTTCACGTAGAATAGAGAGAGCTTTTTGGATTTTAGCTAGAGGCAGGAAGGGTTTGTAGGGAGCCTCAAGAAAAAGAAGAATTCTCCATGAAGAGAATGTAGAGGGAAGAGGGGAGAGAGAGAATAGTGATTAGGGAATCCTAAATCCTCAATCCTCCCTCTTTATCTCTTCATTAAAAATAATTCTGTTAATTTTTTTAACAACTGCTTGGGAAGACTTAGTTGCAGCTGACCCAGTGTAGTAAGGCAAGAACTGATTTAATGCACTAAAAGGGAAACCAAGGTATCATCCATATACCTCAATATACCCTCTATTTCTATCCTCTATTTCAATATATAAATACACAAAGCAATTATTTCAAAAGATTTACAATGAACATACATTCCATCTCTTAGCTGGGAGGTAATAGATGAGAGATGCAGAATGATATATGAATTCTAAGTCTTGGGAAATGATTTCTTTTGCTGGATTACATTTATATGTAATGATGGCTTCTGCTAGATGGTAGATTGGTAGATAAAGATGGATTTGGGGGAGTTGGACATCAAGAAATCTTTTTTTAAATGCACAGAAGAAAAATACAGAAAACAGAAATTGTATTAAGATTTTATTAAGTTTGATATAAATATATGTATTTATAATATGTAGATATATATTCTTAAAAAACAAACTATACACCAGAATTTCATAGTTTGTATAAAGTCCTCTTTGCATATTCTTCTTAGTATAATGGAATAATTGTGTTTATTAATGTCTATGTTTACAATAAAATTTTTTTCTCAACAGAACTGCCTAGAGTCTGAAAATTTAAATTAGCTAAAATTGGCATTAATGGAGGAATGAGATCACAATTCCTTTTAAGTATCAAAGTGTCTGTCTTTTTTAATCACAGTTTAAAATATATTCATAAAAATTCAAAATAATGACTATTCCTACCTAATAATGCTTTTTTTTTGGACCCTATACAAATTTGTACCGGGAGTTTTCAGATAATAATAAGGCAACTTATCTTCAGACCCATCCAATACCAGCTTATAAGTAACCTTGCTGCATCCTACCACAATCCTAGATGTCATCCTATATATATAATCTCATGAATCAAGAAAAACAATTTCTCTTAATTTTGACATTGTGTTTCATACTGATAGTGACTTTTTAAATATGGGGTTGTTGGCAGTCAGAATGATATTATATGAAGGATGCTTTTACTTGCTTTTAATCTAGTGGATCAAATGGCTATGGATATTTTTTAAATTGACCTGTTCATGTTATTAGCTTCTGCAATACTTCCAAAGTTGGGACACCAGACAGTGATTTCTTGACAAATAGAATCCATTATAAGTTCAGGCCACTGGCCTCTGTCTTTGAAAAACTCTAAATCAGGCCAGCTCTCCTCTGGTTTTTGAAGCCTTCTGCTAATGGTGTTGTTAGCTGACTTTCTTTTGATGATGAAAGCATCAGAGCATTAAAGTCATTACATGATGCTTTGGCAGCAGCTTTTATTATTTTTTTCATCATCACCAGGTGTCAGGACCTTGTCTGATTTGAAAACTGGTACAGTTTTGTTTCAGGTATTTCTCTTTGGTTTCTTTTCCTCTTATGTTTGTGACTGATTTTAACTGTGCTTGGTTTATAGTCTTACATGATGGCACATATGTGTATCAGTGTGAGTGTATATGTCTGACTGTGAAAAAGCAGGTCATTTCCTTCCTTTTGATGCCAGCTAGGTCCCTATTTTGTTCAGTTCTTCTACATAGGCACCCAGGTCCATCATTTCATCCTTAGGGACCTGTAAATCCTCCAGCATGATCAGGACCAGATCACTCCTTTGACCTCTTATTTCCTCCATGGTCAGAGCTCCTAGTGAGAAAACATTCCACTAATGCAAATCAGGAACAGTTCTTCACCATAGAGTTTTAGAGCATTGACAAGAACAGTGAGAGGCTACTTGACTTACCAAAGTTTATACAGCCAGTGTGTGTCTAAGAGGAAGACTTTCAGGTCTTGCTGACTGTGAAAATCTACAACAAGACTATCTCTTCAGCATGCCACATGAGGAAGCATCAATCCACCTGTATTTCTAACTACAAGTCCTAGAATTGACTCTGCAATACAAAGAAATCTCTGTTGCATGGAAAATTGTCAACATTTTTCAGAAAGTGAGTTTTTCACCTTCTGATTTGACCCAAGCTGATTAAATCTATGAAAATAACACTCTTCCAAAAACATCTTATTTGGGGGTAGCTAGGTGACTCAGTAAATTGAGAGCTAGACCCAGAGAGGGGATATCTTGAATTTAAATTTGGCCTCTGATACTTCCTAGCTATGTGATCCTGAGTAAGTCACTTAACTCCCATTGACTAGCCCTTACCACTCTTCTGCCTTAGAACCAATACTTAGTATTAATTCTAAGATGAAAGGTAAGGCTTTAAAAAATATATTCCTAGTGGTCCAACTTCATTTTTGTCCTTATAATACATGGATTGTCACATAAACTAGACTCCCTAGACCTTAGAAATTCCAGTTGAACAAAATTAAACAGGTATTTATTAAATATTTATTGCTTGCAACATATCTGTGAGGGGTGGCGGTTAGGAAAAAGGTATTCATGACACAGTTCCTGTCAAACTTCATGGAGCTTATGCTCTAGTGGGGGGCAATATAAACACAGATAAATACAGATTGTACATGAAAAGTGTTGTAGAATGGTTCAAGAAAAACTATGATTTAAGACCTAAGAAGGAAACATTACCAAGTGGTGATCACCAAATATTTTACAGAGTAAGTGGCATTAAATTTGAATTTTACTTACCTCTTTAAGTTATGCAATTCTTAACCTGGAGTCCATGAACTTTAAAAAGTGTCCTTTGTAAGTCCTATATTTTATTTATACATTTAAAAACCTCATTCCTCAGACTTCCAAAGGATTCCATGACACACAAAAAGGTTAAGAATCCCCACTTTAGATCATCAAATTTATAATAACTGACGCCTAGCTACTCCTTTAAATTCTATAAATACATTATTTTGTCTGATTGACCAGGTGAAAAGGGAAGGGTATTGGACCTGGCTCTCAGGGAGATCTGAATTCAAATCCTACTTCAGATGATTATTAGCTATGTTTCTGTCCCAGTTTTCTTATCATTTAAATGAGGGGAATAATAGAACCTATTTTGATGAGTTCTTGTGAACTTAAATGAGAAAACATATTTAAAGCTCTGTAAATTTACATAAACATATTTAAAGCACTATATAAATGTTAGCTATTATCATTCTGATTCTCAATTATAAAATTACTATGTGAAGAAAGGGGCTATAGACATTATTATCTCAATTTTTAAAATGTGGAAATTGGTTATGGGACAGGTGCAGTGATGGTGAACCTTTTAGAGACTGAGTGCCCAAACTGCAATCTCACGCTGCATGTAAGCTTCCCCCTTATCCCAGACAGGGGAGGAAGGAAGTGTTCCCTTTGGGCTGTTGGGCAGACGGGCAGGTGAAGTGAAAAATGTCCTCAGGCATGGTGGAGAGGGGAAGGGGAGCAGTCCCCTCCAGCATAGGTGCCACAGGTTCACCAACACAGGGTTCGTGTGTATCATAACCTATGGACAAATAGATGGAATCTGAGGTGAGATTTGAACCCAGCCAAGTCTTCCTGATTCTAAGACCAGTACCACATTGGTTCTACCATGCTATTTTTGCACCCCAGGGATCATATTTAGAGCCCCAAGGGTAACCTGAACAAAGCTTCTCAGGACTTCAGTAAACCATCTAATTGGCAATGTTCTCTTTCTTTTGGATAAAATTTCAAAAATATGCACATTCTCATACTTTCTTTCTTCCCTTAGCCATGAATCCTGTCTATCACTCTGGCCCTCTCTAGGCAATGTAGATACTGTCAACAAAAGCAAAACTAGTCTGATGCTAATTGATATGGAAACAGCTAATTGACAAATTAAACATTTAATAATATTATAGTATTTATATAGCTTTTTAAGGTTTATGAAGTGCTTCACATGTTATCTCTTTTGACTTTTACAACAGTCCTGTGATATCAGTACAATTAATGTTCCCATTTTACAGATGAAAAAGACTGAGATGGAGAGAGGTTATATCTTGTACAGGGACACCAAGTCAGTAAATATTTGAGGCAGGACTTACATTTAACTTCCTGACTCAAAGTCCAACATTCTATCTCCTAAATTTTAAGATCTTACTATCTGATCACACATTGGTTGGGGCTAGAAAGAAGAAAGAGAGAAATAGTTCTAAGAGGTTTTCTTAAACTTCTCTGCAAAATTGTAAGACTTTTGCTGGAACCAGGACCATCTGTTTGCAGGTTCTTCTTGACAGAAATCAATCCATGAATTTGGACCTTTCTTTTCACCCAGCTGTTCAATGTAACCAGATGTTCTTGTGCTATAGAAGTAACCACATCCATCAAACTCTTCCTAGGACCAAATCATTCATGCTTCCGTAGCTTCATTTCTCCAGCAGAGAGACTATTGGGTTTGTTTATCCACATTTTTTTTGACTTTTTTTTATGTTGCTTCAAATTAAATTAAAAGCCAGCCCTGTCACTAATTAACCAAGGGTGGCACATTTGTAAACCTGGATTTGCCTGGTTGCCAGTGGAGAAAATCCTTTTGCGCTCTTTGCCAAAATCATTTTTACCAGGCACCAATGGTTCCTTGGCAATGGTCCTCCCATTTTGTCAGGACATAATGTAGCTGTGTAAGAGATGACATTCAGAGATGTTTGCTACGCTATCTTTGTTCCTAGACTTAAATATACTGTGAACTAATTAACTCTAGTGCTAAAGCAAGCACTCAATATTGTTACCTTGTTAATAACAGAATACAAATTTCTGAACATGTTTTTACATCTCTTTTAAAATGCAACCTCAATTCTTTTCCTGTAGAAGAGAAAAAGCACTGGCTTTGGAAACAAAGGACTTGGATTTGAATCCAACCTCTGCCATTTACTGTCTGTGTAACTTTGGGCAAGTTGTTTATTTTCTCTGGACTTCAATTTCTTCATTTATAGAATAAGGAAATTAGACTAGATGACTGCTAAAATCTCTTTCAGCTATAGACTGATTATCCTAAAGCACTGGTATCCATTAAAAGGCATCCCTTTTGGTCCTAGTGTCCTTGCTTTCTCATATGGGTATTATTCCCTCAAATTGTGCATCTTATAAATAATGCACAATTTTAATTGGTCAGTGAAACTGATGTGCATTTTTAGTTTGCCTTTAAGGGTAAATATGCTATAAAAACAAACATTTTTTCTGTCAAATTTGAATAGCAGTGGAAAAATTTTTTTTATTTTTTATTTTTATGCTTCTCCATTCTTCCATCAGCTCCAAGATCCCTGCCCACAGCAGGGTCACATGAGTTCAGGGAGTGATTCACCTAAAGTGACACTTGCTAGTGGGGGCCCAGAGCTTAGATTGTCCCCCTTCTCCCCAGGCAGCTAAGAAGACTTGTGTTTCCTCTTTTCCTTGACCTGAAATGACCCTGCCACCAGTGGGAATCTGGGATCCAAAATTCCCAAAGGAAGTGAAGCTAAGGCACAGAATCCAGCCTTATTTTTTTAAGTGTTTTTTGTTTTAATACTTTCCAATGTAAATGCAAGTGGAATAACCCATTGATAGCTTTTGCTCAAAAAAGGACATCTTTATTTGCTAGTAAGTCACACTTGGACAAAACAAGCTGCTTTTAAAAATGCAAATTCTACACTGTGGATTTTGAAAGGGCCAAATAGCTACACTGGGGCAGGAATTCCCCCAGCACTATATCCTTGGGACACCATTTAATTAATTGCCTTGTCCAGCTCCTACCTCCCTAGTCATTAGAGTTATCGAACCCTGATTTGCATAATGGTTTCTTCTCTGTCCTGCTCAGTGTTTTAGACTCACTAGCAGGCAGCGGCTCTGGCCCATAGTTCCTGCACTGTTACATTCAGTATTTCCCATCAATGTCACCATTTCCTTAACTGGATCAGGAGTCTCCAATATAAATCTACCTATCCCAACATGCAGATTTTTCAGCTTGTCAAATGATTTCTATCTAGGGTGTCAGATGGAATTGACTGCGACTCTATTAGCCATTCATTCTGGGAATTTTTTTTCTTTCATGAGTCACCATGAAAATTGCCAAGGAGAGAATCATTTGAATCTCATATTGTCTTTTATTCTCTTTCCATGGTGTAGAATTTCATTCTTACCACCTGCTGACCAGTCAGCAGCTTAGGCAGCAGTGTAAAATCAGAAAATTTGCTGGAGAAATACCCATTTTACTCCAGAGGCTCCATTCTGGGAGAACTATTCTTCCAGCAGAGAGTTTTGAAGAAGAGATGAAATTCCAAGATAATCTTAACACAGGTTAGCATGGCTTCAATTGGATCCTTGCATCTTTGTTAGGTTCTTCCTTCCCACTGTCATGTATCTGGCCTTCTACATCAATTCAATTGCTTTTGCTAAATCTGAGACCTCCACTGAGAAACTGGTTTGTGAAGTGATTACTCCTGAGTAATGCTTTAGAGTTTATAGATCTGAGGTAAAGTAGAATATATCAATGGCATCTACAGTTCAGCATGTTGGTGTATATCTAAGAAAACTTGTAGGCAGATCCATCTTTAGTGGGGATAGGTTCTGGGGGAGGACAGAGTCATACTTTTTTCCCATTCTATACTTTTATACAGTTGAGACAACCGATGTTTATAAAGTGCTTTTTATGTAAGCATCCCCAAAAGATAATGAGATTACCAGATTGATTATCATTCCCACTTTACAGATGTAGAAATTGAGATTCAAAGAGAAGATGGAGGGTAATCTTAGAATATAAGTCATTAGACTTCAGCTGGAGGGGATGGGAAAAACCTCCTATGAAAGAAAACATTTGAATCTTGAAGGAAGCTAGAGATGTCAAAAGACAGAAGTGAAGAGGGAAATTGATGCCACATTGAATACTACTTCAGTTATAGTGCATTGTATCACAAGACCTATGGCCTCAGAATCCAAATTCACTGCCCTTTCCTATAAATTGAACTGCCTTAAATGAAAGCTGTGCCATTTATAAGTAGTCTATGAAGGAATCAGTGTTTTTATATATGTGTGCATTTGTTGTTTGAGTCATTTCAATTGTGTCCTACTTTTTGTGACACCCCTCCCCATTTGGGATTTTTTTTTGACAAAGATACTGGAGTGGTTTTCTATTTCCTTCTCCAAAGCATTTAAAGGTGAGGAAACTGTGGCAAACAGGGTTAGATGATTTGCCCAGGTAGAAAGTTTCTGAATTTGAAATCTGGTTTTCTTGACTCTAGACCTGACACAACCCATCAACCCACTGTACTACCTCTCTCTCTCTCTCTCTCTCTCTCTCTCTCTCTCTCTCT
>NC_058130.1:596995841-597026076 GCF_016433145.1 Gracilinanus agilis | reverse complement strand
CATAAAAAGGAAGCAAATAGCAGAGAGGATTAGAAACCAAAATCCTAGCATATGTTGTCTACAAGAAACACATATGACGTGGGTGGACATACACAGGTTTAAGGTAAAGGGCTACAGGATTGGAAACAGAAGAAAAACAACTGCTTGAACACATGGGTTGAGGCAGACATGATTGGGGATGTAGACTCGAAACTACCACACCAATGCAACTATCAACAATTTGGAAATAGGTCTTGATCAATGATACATGTTAAAACTAGTGGAAATAGGCATCAGCCATGGGTGGGGAGCTCAGGGGGTAAAGGGGAAAGTAAGAGCATGAATTATGTAACCATGTTAACTTTTCTAAAAAATAAATATTAATAAATGTTTAAAAAATAAAAAGACAGTAAGTACTAGGCAACTGGAGTTAAGTGACTTGCCCAGGGTCATATAGGTAGGCAATATCTCTGTTCAAATTTGAACTCATGACATCCCCTCTCTAGACATGGCTCTCAATCTCCACATTATATATTAATATACTATTTCCTAGTCCCTTCTAAAAGCTTACATAGATTGATAATACTCTCTCTATATTTATATAATATATATCTATATATTATTTATATAATATAGTATATATACTATATCACTATATATAATACTATATCACTCCCTTCTAAATGCTTACTCAATATATATTATTATACTATTTTCCAGTTTTACCTAATTGCTTCCATAGATAGATAGATTGACAAATAGATATATTATATCACTCTCTTTTAAGTGTTTACAACAATATATTACATATTGATGTACTATATCTCAGGGCAGCTAGGGGCACAGCAGATAGATTTTTGGGCCTGAGGTCAGGAACACTCATCTTCCCGAGTTCAAATCTAGCCTCAGACTATTTGCCCTGTAACTCTGGGCAAGTCACTTAACCTATTTCCCTCAGTTTCCTCATCTACAAAATGAGCTGGAGAAGGAAATGTCATACCATTCCAGAATCATTGCCAAGAAAACTCCAAATGAGATCCTAAAGAATCAAAAATAACTGAGAACAACTAAAAAACAAAATCAGAGTCTCTGATGCACTGTAGCAAAGTGTCATTAAAGAAAGTGAATGCTGGAAAAGTAGTTGGATTAAGCAAAGTATCCACAGAGGAAAACTGTGCTGAAGTGGCATCATTACAGCATATCAGTAAGTCATTTAAAAAAAAAAGTCTTAAGGGTGACCTTTGTTTTCACATTAAAGGTCACTAGGTGGTACAGTGGCTAGAGTGTCAGGCCTGAAGTGAGGAAGACTCATCTTTCTGAGTTCAAATATGACCTCAGATATTTCCTATTCATGTGACTCTGGGCCCATAACTTTACCCTGTTTGCCTCAGTTTCTTCATCTGTAAAATGAGCTGGAAAAGGAAATGGAAAATCACTCTAGTATCTTTGTGAAGAAAACAGCAAATGGATTTCATTAACCTCTCTTATCTCTTTATTATTTATTTTTTGGTCTGATTTATGTAGATCTGATAGGGGAAGGTTTAGGTCTCCTACTAGTATAGTTTTATTATCTTTTTCCTTCTTGAGCTCTGCCAGTTTCTCCTTTAGAAATTTAGATGCTATGCCATTTGGTGCATAAATGTTGAGTACTGCTATTTCTTCATTCCCTTCCCTGTCTCCTTTAACCGGATCTATTTTTACTTTGACTCTGTCAGAAATCATGATTGCAACTCCTGTCTTCTTTTTCTCAGTTGAAGCCCAATAGATTTTGCTCCAGCCTTTTATTTTTACTCTATCTATATCTGCCTGTCTCATGTGTGTTTCTTGTAGACAACATATTGTAGGATTTTGGTTTCTAATCTACTTGCTATTTGCTTCCTTTTTATAGGTGAGTTTGTCCCATTCACATTCAGTTATAATTATCAACTATGTATTCCCAGACATTTTGATTCTCTCTCCTTGTCCTGCCTTTTCTTATTTCACTATTTCCTTCTATATCAGTGTTTTGTTTTTAATCAGTTCCCCTAATCCCTTATTGTACTTCTCTTTCTCCCTCCTCCCTTCTTATTCCCCTCTTATTCTTCTTTAGGGTCTTTTTAAGCTACCCACCTCCCATCCTCTCCCTCCCTAGTTTTTCTTACCTCCCCACAAGTCCTTTTGTTACCCTTCTACTTCTCTATATGGTGTGAATCAATTCTCTGCCCCAATGGATCTGATTGTTCTTCCCTCTTTAAGTTAATTTCAAAGTATTAAGTATTTCCTCTCTCCAACCTCTTTACCCTTCCAGTGTATTGATCTTTTCTCCTGTTCACCACTTCTTCTTTTTGGAATATAAATTTACTCCATTTTGCCTGTTTACCCATTTTTCTCAATATTATCTCCTTAATATTATCACACAGCTATCACTCTAAGCTATCACTCTAAGGTCAGGTCTTTCACTCTTGCGTAGACTCCTGCAATAATGTCTTACTCAGTTTCCTTGCTCCAAGTTTCTCTTGACTGCCTGCCATAGAGCTGTTAAACTCTATCCCTTTTTAATTATCTTTCAATAGTTCATTATTGCATTAAAATAAGATATGAATTCTTTTTTTCAACATTTAAACTCTTCCCAACTTGCCCTACCCTTACCTTTACTAATATTCATACGCATTATTTCAAATGCTATAATCTAGCCATACTGACCTTTTCCTACTCACCAATGACTACTCTTCTCCCACATTTGTGCTTCCAAATTGACCATCTCCCATGCCTAGAATGTTCCCTTTCCTCTCTTCTGCCTCTCAGAATCCCTAACTTCCATAAAGACTAAGCCCAAGTACCACCTTCTACAGAAAACTATCCCCTAGACTCAATGACTTCCCTAGTAAAGCTTTCTCCTGTCTATTCTTCTTTGTATCTTTTATAAACTCAAACATCTATATGCTGTCTCCCCTATTAGTACGTGTGCTCTTTAAGAGGAGATATTTTTGCCTTTTTCTTGTATACTTACAATGTTGTGCTCAAAGTAAATGCTTAATAAATACATGTTGATTGGCTGGCTGATTTAAAGAAACCTTAATGAAGTTAGACTATGATAAAGGTAGTGAAAAGGTACAGTGGGTAGAGCCCCAGGCCTGGAATCAGTAAGACTTGAGTTAAAATCTAACCTCAGACACTTACTAGTTCAGTGACCTTGAGCAAGTCACTTAAATTGACTCAGTTTCCTCCTTTGTTAAATAAGCTAGAGAAGGAAATAGCAATCTACTCCAGTATCTTTTACAAGAAAACTCCAAATGGAATCATGAAGAGTTGGACACAATTGAAATAACTAACAAAAGTACACAAGAGGCTCAGATTGCTTGCTTTAAGAAAGTTGAGGCATTCATATCCAAATGAATATATCAGGAAAATTTTCACAGGATTGCCTAAGTTGAGCCTTAAGAAAGGGAAAGACTTCATAAGTGGAGATGAAGGGAGAGTAAGACTTCTATTCCAGGCTCAGGGGATGTTGTGTGCAAAGGCACACAGACTGCTAGAAGTGAGAAGAACAAAAACGAGGGACAAGGCATATGGCTAGGGATGCATATGAAAAAGCATTACAGCTCTCTGGATAGGGCTGGTTTGAAGAGGATGGACTTCTGCCTAAAAAACAAGCTGATGACAAGATAGAATCAGCTGTGGACTCTTAGGGAGGAGGAGAAAATTACTTTGTTAGTAAATGAAGTTGAATTGGTGGCATGATTCTTCCATTGAGGCTGGTTATAAAAATGCAAATTGAGAATAAATGGGAAACTAATAACCTGCCAATCCTGAGAATGTCTGAGAATTCCAAACTGATTCTGAGAGTGAATGTTGTGGTTGTGGAGAAGTTTTAAAATGCAGATGCTGGCTACCAAGTGCCTTAGACATTGTGCTTTAATTGCTTTAGCACCAGACTGTCTCTTAAAAACAAAAACCATCCTTTTAGTTAAGTAGATATCAATTTGTACCCTCCCAGAAACTTCATTTACTTCTAGATTAAAGAAGAATGGCTCTGGAAAAGAAATGATTTGCAAAGAATTTGACATGACAACATCCACATCTCCCCATAATTGTA
This sequence comes from Gracilinanus agilis, assembly GCF_016433145.1. Lineage (NCBI taxonomy): Eukaryota > Metazoa > Chordata > Mammalia > Didelphimorphia > Didelphidae > Gracilinanus > Gracilinanus agilis. The sequence goes on along the minus strand of NC_058130.1, from coordinate 597,022,022 downwards.
ACAATAGTTTTTAACAACTCAGGTTAGAATTGGTTTGTGATGTATTTATCTTCATAGAAACTGTTGGTAGAAGCTAATCGATTCAACTTCAAGCCACTCATTACAAGGCCAATGCTCTTCCTACTGCCCTACTAAATGCTTCCATGATAAGCAATGGGATCACAGATTTAGAGCTGGAGGGAACTTTAGAGATCATCTAGACTGGGGGTTCCTAACCTTTTTTTGAGTGTCAAACTCCTTTGGCACTCTGATAAATCCTAAATCCTTTGGACTTCTGAGAATATTTTTAAATATATAAAATGAAATCTACAAAATCGTGTATATAATATACATATCATATATAATTTATATACATATAAGACAAAATCTACAAAATTATATAAAGAAATCAGATGGAAATATAGCTTTGCAGATAATGAATAATACTCTAAATTAAGAACATCCAAAAAAGGGCCAGGTAGGTGGTTGAGTAGATAGAAAGCCAGGCCTGGGTTCAAATCTAGCCTCAGAAATATCCAAGCTATTTGACCCTTAGCAAGTCTCTTAAGCCCCATTGTCTAGACCAGTGATGGGCAAACTTTTTAAAGAGGGGGCCAAGGAAAGGTAATACTCATCTGACAGTCTGTTTCTAAGGCAACTCTTTCAAAGTTTCATTGTATTGTATCCTACTCATTGTATTTGTCAGATTAGGAAAAATGTAGGCAGCCTGATAGAACATTTGAGTGCCCCACCCCCCAATCTAGCCTTTAGGCCATAGTTTGCCCATTGCTGGTCTAGATCTTTTCATTCTTTAGCCTTGGAATCAATACTTAATATTTATTCTAAGACAGAAGGAAAGAGTTTAAAAAAATAGAACTTCTGAAGATTAATCAGATTTTTAGATGAGAAAACTGAGGCCCAAAAAGTGGAAAAGATTTGCCTAAGGTCACACATGTAGTTGGTGGCAGAGCTCAGATTTAAACTTCAATCCTCTGACTCAATAGATTAATGGCTGTAAACAAAATGGCCAGTGACTACTTCAAACAGAGCATCTTCCTCTTGTTCTCAGATTTTGTTCACCGACTACCATTAATTCAGGAAACCTAGAGACAGTCAGCATGATGTCCTAGCTCTCTTTTCTTTTAGTCTGAGTTTGTATAGAGTAACTCTTGCCCCTCCCTCCTTTTCTAAGTTCTCTCCTGGTGCTTTCAAATCAGTTGGTGACAGATTAATTGGCTTGGATGTGGGTTTTTTTTCCAACCCTCTTTACTTTGAAGGTGAGCTTTATGGGTGATAGCGTCCCTGTCTCTAATGTGTGCTTGACAAGGTGTATGTAAGGAAAGAACAAGAAGAAAAGGGGAATAGAGACCAGCCCAGGGAGAATGCAGAAAGAGCAGCCAAATTGCTACTGGTAGGTGCAGCATCAAAGCAAACTGAAGCTGACACTGTGGCCAGATTGACTGGGGAAAGTATCATTTGGAAATTAAGGACAAGCACCTTTAACCTGTCAATGATGGCAGACCCCAAACTGTGAGTAAAAGAATCCAGTGCTGCCTGTATTCGGGATGTCACTCACACCTTCCTCCCCTTGCTTATCACCTCTCACATGCGCTCTGCTTTGTTTAATTCATGTTGGTGGCTCTCGTCCCCCAGAAGCCCCCCCAAACCAAGTCGATTGAGAAACACAATTTTGCAGGACAATGAATCAAAATCATATCAGATTCACTTTAAAAGGTCTTGAAACAAGTATTTCTGACTTTGAGAAGGCATACTGTTTTACATCTGCTTCCCTCTTCAGCTGTCTGTTCAATAACGTTGTTCAAAGTACCAAAAAGGCCAATTCAATTTCCATAGGTTGCAATGACCTTGCAGAAACGTGGAGGGTGGGGAGAGCAGCTGGGGATGAGGGAGACAACACAAGGAGGCTAAGTTTTGGCCACTGAGTTAAATAAACACAAGATAAAAATCACAGTGGAAGTGAGTGTCATTGAAACAAAGTGACTTATTTTTTATTGCAGGGTTATTTTCAGTTCTGTCCACCATACCTCTTATCTTTATTCATCCAACAGATGATAGAGAATGCATGGCCATATTTAAAATTCTCTTCTTCCTTCTGAATCTCTCCATCTCTGCCTGACATAGTGGACATTTGGCAGTTTGTTCTGTTTGTTTTGTGTGTGTATATGTCTGTGTGTGTGTGTGTGTGTGTGTGTGTGTGTGTGTGTTTTTCAAATAATGTTTTTTAAAAAGCGAAACCTCTTTAAAACTCTTCAGAGATTATAGCTATAATTTCCAAAGGACTATGGGTAAGAACCCAAATAACTTACAGATCTAGCTTGAATTTCGCAGATAACAGTGAAAATTAAATGAAATGGTATAGTGTGGATAGAAGATGTAGGGTGAATAGAGGGCCTACTGATAGAGATCAGATGTAGACATGATACTAATAGAAATGTCTATGAGTGTGTGGATAAAGAAAAGTCTATCTGTACATGGCCTTAATTACAAGAATTCTACTGGGGGCCTGAAGTTAGAAAAAAAAAAGGAAAAGCTGGGTTCTTTTGCTCAGAGGACATTTGCTTTTCTATCATACATTTGCTCCCTGATGCAGAATAAAGAGTAACTTCCAAAAAGACAAATGGGGCAGGAGGGTGGGCTGGGGAGGGGCACCGAAAAGGCAACATGGCAATGAGAGAATCACAGCAAAGGGTTAAATGGACTAAATCAGATATATTCTCCCTAGAACAGAGGGTGAAATAAATGGGCATATAACCATCCCACCATGCAAATCTCTTCCAATGTAAATCATCCAAACTGCTAGTTATCTGTCCTCAGCTCTGTCATTATCCTGAGCTTGTCAAGTGCTAATAGGGCCTGTCAATTTTATACCTAGCTTGGGTGTAGGGAGTCTCCTCTCCTAAGTAGCTCCCATCAGTTATATGACTAACTAGTTGGGGGAGGGGAAGTGAGGAAGGAAAATCTGGTTCCCCAATTGCCAGATATGAGGAGGATGGGATAGTGAATAAAAAGGAGAAAAAGGAAGGAAGGGGAAAATAGCAGAAAAAAAGAATAAAGAGAGCAAAGTTTGAAATATGAGGATTTTTCTCATTTTTTGAACTATTTTTTCCTTAAAGATTACTAGGTCATTTGCAGAATTAAAAACAGATTTTTTCCGCTCATTATTTATTCCCTTCCTGGCTAAGGCATATGATTATTTTCTTTGCACATATAGGTAACAGTCAGAGAAATCAATCCAAGTCTTAAAACCAGCTGCTCTCTCAACCCATGAAGAGAAAATTTAAATACCAAAGATACATATTTTAATTTCATCCTTTCTGAAATGTTGCTTTCCTTTTTTTTTCCCCTGAGGGATATGTACTCAAGGGCCTCAGAACCCCAGTAAGTTACATCAGATGGTAAGCCCTCTGCCAGCTCTCTCAGTATGCTTCTAATCATTGGTATTTGAACATTCATAAAAACATACCTTTGAGTGAAATCGGGGTTCAGCTGATGTTTGTGGATATGGCTTCTTCATCACAACAGGGTGGTGCCTTTGAGGCCCATATTTTTATGACAAGCAGCAGCAAGTGAAACCACAGCCTTGTGATCCATAGAAAATGGCAAACCTAGGGCTACCTCCAAGATTGGTGGGAGGCAGATTGGAGAATAATAAACCACATGAATAAGGATTTGAAAGCAACTGATGAAACACCTGGAGGAAAGAAAAACTGAACTATAGAAAATTCTACATCATCATCATCATCATCATCATCTTCATCAAAATAATAACAGTAGCTAGCATTTTTATGACTAAGCACTTTCTGTATGTTTTCTCCTTGTATCTCCACAACCACTCTGAGAGTTGGGTACTATTCTCATTTTACAGATAAAGAAACCAAGGTTGAGAAAAGTTATATGGCTTAGCCAAGGTCATTCAGTCATATAGTCCATATATATAATACATATTATAAATATTTCCATATCCATATATGTATGCATATGTACACACATATGTAACATCATATATTATAATTATATATGAGGCAATAGTTGTACTAAAGTCTTCCTGATTCCAAGTCCAACATTCCATTGACTGTGCTACCAAATTGCCTCAGTCTCATGGAAAGTTCTGCACTTTAGCACTTATCCTCACAGATATCAGGCTGGAAGAGAACTTAAGGCCATAAAACTAATGCCTTCATTTTGTATGTGAGGAAACTGAGAGCAAGGGACTTGTCCAAAATCACAAAAGTAATGTCAAAATGAGATTTGAACCCATGCTATCTGATACCAGAGCTCGTGCTATTTTCACTTTCCCACACTGCCTGTTGAAGACCACGTATATATTTGGTAGATTCTGTGTTCATTTATGGCAAGGCACTAATGGTTGGGCATGGCTGGATTGGAATCTTTCTAGGTCTTATGGAGGACTCCCAGAAGGTCTCATAGTAGCAATAACCTGAAGTTGACCAATCTTCATTACCACCTTGTAGGCAGTAAGAATTTTTGGTTGACTGTGAATGTAGTATTTGAGGTAGTGTTTCCTAATGGCTAGAGGTGAAATTCAAGGCAAAAAAAGGGGGGGGGCGGAGGGAACAGTACAACAGGACCTAACTCCACTTAAGCTCAAATCACCAGGCTCCATTCCACATGATTGAAAACTTGGCAAATGTGATTGTTAAGCTAATGTTAGTACTGATAGAAAAATACTGGAGAAGAAGAAACCTGTTGTAGAACTAAATAAAGACAATTGTTTTTATTTTCAAAGGGAAGGTAAGATTTAGTCACCTCATAGGAGTTAATAGAAAAATTGGGTAGAGGAGGAAATGTGTTTAGACTTTAGATAGAGGTGGATAAAGGAAAAGTTTTTCAGCTGAAGAAAGTAGCTACAGTTAAGATCTCAAATAATGCCCCTGAGCCACCTGTAGATAGTTTGAGGTTAATGAGCACCAGAGTAAGTGAGGCTAAACAAAAGGAAAGAAAGGAGTCACTAGAAGAGAAAATAGGAAGGTATGAAGGAAGTTAAGATTAGCCTACTTCACAGTTTCGTAGCCCTGGTTGCTCCATATGTTGGAAGTGTGATGGGAACCAATTCCAAGAGAGTGTTTTGTCAATGCATTTTGTCAACTTCATTTAAAGTTATTTCTTTGGAAAGTAAGATTTCTTACTTAAAACTAGACAAAGTGAAGACCTGCTGAATTGAGGCTTTTCAGAAAGGGTCTATTGAAAAAGGTGTTATTTCCAGAAAAGATAAATGACTCTTAGGACTACAAAAGAGACTCAACCATCACACTTCAGGAGTTTTAAACTCATTGATATGAACCATTTAGTGGATAGCCTTAGGCAAATTGCTCTCTTGCTTTCCTTCCAAGAGCTGAAAACACGATGTTTGTCATGGGAACTTGAAAAGTTCATGGCATCAGATCCACAGAATTATAGCATTGGATCAAGAAAGAACAATCATGTGATTGCTGGGTCACTGCTACTAAACTAGAGAAGGGAAGATGCTCTCCTGATTTTCACAAAGTGAAAATATAATGGATCCTACCAACTATAGACCTATCAGCTATGGAGTCTGGCATTAATTCCATTCTAAATATAATTAAAAAGAGACTTTCACATTAAGACTACTTTCTATCTACTCTGTATGAATCTTGTATGTAACTTTTTATTTATTCTATAGCAGTGGTCTGCTGCTATAGAATAAAAGCTCCATGAGAGCAGATGACTTAAAAAATATTTCTTTTTATTACCAGTAATCAGAATAGTACTAAACAGATAGTAAGCATTTTATAAAGACCTGTGGTTGATACCTGATGATTTCAACATTTTGATGTTAGACTCCAATGTTAGAAAACATCTGAAACAGGAAATTTCAGTGACAACAAAGAGATAGTCCAGATTCATAAAAAAAATGGACCAATCATTTCTTTTTCTCAAAGGGTTATTAGACTATCAGAATAAGGGAATGAAATAGACATAACTTTACCTAGATTTTGGTCAAGCAGTGTACAGAGTCTCCTACTCTAGTATGGTAGGAAAAAAAGGCAAAGTGTGCGTCAGAAGAGAGCATTGTTGCATAGATTCAGCACTGGGTACAAAACTGGATTCAGAGAATAGTCAGTAAATAGTTGAATTATCAGTTTAGAAAGTTTTCAGTCAATTATCCCCAAAATGTTTGCATTTATTTTTGTTGTTGAACATTTTTAATCAAAGACTTGGATAAAATTACAAATGTCATACTTATGAAATTTACAGATGATAAAATTTGGAAAAGTCAATATTTAGAGAAATACACATTTCCAATAAATTCTGAGGTTCCAATTCATACCCATGAAATTGGCAGAGTTGACAAAAATGGAAAATGACAAATATTGGAAGGGCTATGGTGAAAGAGGCACATTAATACATTGTTGGTGGAGCTATGAATTGCTCCACCCAGTCTGGAAAGTAAAGTATATTCCCAAAGTTACTAAACTGCACATATTCTTTATTCTAGAAATACCACCATTAGGCTTCTACCCCAAAGATATCAAAGAAAAGGGAAAAGTAGCCATATATACAAAAATATTTATAGCAGCTATTTTTTTTCTGTAATAGCAAAGGACCATAAACTAAGGGTTTATACATCAGTTAAGGAATGACTGAATGAATTATGCTATCTGAGTATAATGGAAATACTGTTTTGTATAAGAAAGGATGAAAGCACCTATTTGGGAAAAACCTGGGGAGAATTGAATAAATCAATAAAAAGTTGTTAGAAGAATCAGGAGAACAAATTATATAACAACAGTAGTATTGCAAAAATGAACAATTTCAAAAGGATTAAGAACTCTGATCTACATAATGACAACCTCATTTAGAACAGACCAATGATATAGAATGCTATCTATCTTCTGAAAAACAGAATCCCACTGATCTCTACAAGTCCTACCTAATGTTAATTAGAGCAACCTGAAGAAAGAATTCTAATTGAACATGAGATTTTTCAGTCTTCCAAAAGCCACTGGCATAATTCTACCCACAATTAGGAAACTCTTAATTTTTCCCTCATTGTTGCATGAAATCATGTTGACTTTAATGATGAATAAAGATATGAAACTTGGGGGGAAAACCATTACATATATATGTATATATACATACATATGAATTTACTTTGCTTGACTTGCATATTTCTTACAACAGTTTTGCTTTATATTTCTTTTTTTCAATAGAGGATTAGGGACATGGAAAGGAGAGAAAATAGATTGTTATAATTTAAAAAATTTATATACTATTGCTTAAGGGGAAAAAAGCTAGTAAAGATAGAAAACACATTGGATAATAGAATGAGAATATAATAAGGACTCGACCGGTTAGAATACTGAACCAAAACAAATGAGTTGCATTTTCATTGTGATAAATGAAAAGCCATGAATTTGATAAAAAATGTAAACTTTATAAGAATAATATAGGGAAGCAATGGCTAAGCCAATGCTATCATAGGCTTCATCAAGAGAGTTTTCCATGACCAGAAAAAAAGAAGGAAGTCATAAAGTCAGGAAGGAAGATAGGAAGAAAAGAAGATAAAAAGGACAAAGATAGGAGGGAGAGAGGGATGAAGGAAAGAAGGAAGGAAGTAATGAAGGAAGGAAGGAAGGAAGGAAGGAAGGAAGAAAGGAAGGAAGGAAGGAAAGAAGGAAAGAAGGAAGGAAAGAAGGAAGGAAGGAGGAAGGAAGGAAAAATGTATGAGAGCCTTGGGATTAGAAATATGAATGAAAGTAATATGAATAAAGATGGCTGCTTATGTTGGAAGAATAATCCCTAAGGTGTGAATAATATTAAATTATTTTGGAGCTTCATTTAAAAAGAAAATTCTTATATGTGCAAATATTCATAGTTTCTTTAAAAAATAAAATATATTTACTTACCTGGAAAAAGAAAACCCTGAAAAAGAGAAAGGTAGTAAAATAAAGAGAGGGGAAGAAAGAAAGGGAGGGGGGAAGAATTTATTAAACTTTTGGCATATTTTAATCCTTATGCTATGTTAAACACTGAGGATATAAATAAGAAAGTGAGACAATCCCTTTTATGAAATAGGTCACATTCTAAAAGGAAGCCAACACATATAGAACAGTTCAGATGAGGAAAAATGGAAAGATCTAATGATCTTCAGGGTGCAGCAACAGAATAAATGGCAAAAATGCATAGAGATCTGAAAGGTATAGTGTCAAGGCAGATAAAAGGGGCCATTGAGAAACCATATTATTGGAAGAATTGTAATAGGGGGACTCCCTGATCATCCAAATGACATGCTCAGCTGTCTATCTCATAGTGGTACTTTGAGGAGAGAGCTATAGAGACCTTGCCTATGACCTTGAAAAAAGTGGGTAGTGGGCCTAAGGATAAGAAGATTGGGAATTCTGGGTTCCTTTCTAAGGCAGAGTGGATAGGAGATCAAGGAAGTTATTATACTCTTGTATTCTAATGTGGTCAAACTGTATATTAATTATTACATTAGTTCTGGATGTTGGATTGAAAGAATGTCATTAATGAGGTGAAGATAGTCTATAAGAGTGTGACCAACATGGGGAAGGTTCTTGAGATCATACAATATGAGAATTGGTTGAAGACAATGGGGATGTTTAAACTAAGGAATAGGAGATTTCAGGGAGGGAGGAAGGGAAGTGATAATATAAATTTTCAAGCATTTGAAAGGCTATCCTAGGGTAGAGAAATTAGCCTTGTTCTGTATGAGAACAGAGGGGAAAACTAGAAACAATGATCAGAAATAGTAAAGAAACAGATCTAAACTCCATATAGAAAACCCTGCTTGATATTTAATGCTGCCCAAAATAGAATGGACATCCTCAGGAGGTAGCATCTCCATTGTCCTCCCATTTGGGGTCCTCAAGTAAAGACTACATGACTACTTGTCAAGTAGTTGGTTATGTTATAAAGGGATTCTGTTGTCTCAGAATGTGTCTGGTGGTGGTCTTCGTGAGGTTGCTGTTAACCTGGAGTAGGAGAAGAAGTGGGGAGACCATAAGGTGGTCACATTATGGAGAAAAATGCTAGCAATACAGACTTCGATACTTTTCCATCATTCTGTGTATAGACATGAGCCTTTTAGATGATCTGGCTCAATCTTTTTTTTTAACAATAATTTTCCCCCATTATATGTAAAAACAACTTTTTAACATTCATTTTTTAAAGTTCTGAATTCCAAAATTCTCTTCCTTTTTCTGTCTCTCCCTTCCTCATTCCTTCCTTCTCCTCTCCTTTCCCTAAGAAGGTAATCAATCTGATTTATATGTATAAATTTTGGGTTTTGGCACTTTGTTTCCAGGTCATTCAGTAAACAGTTTATTTCATCACTGGTTACTACCTCAAAAAATAATAAAAAACTAAAAAGTAAAAAAAGTATGTATACATATATATGTTTACATGTGAAATCATCTAAAATATTTGTCCCTATTAGTCATTTTGTGGAAGAGATCTCAAATAAAAAAAAGAAGAAATAAAATGAAACATAATATATTTCAGTGTGCATTCAGACGCTATCAATTCTTTCTTGGAGGGCAAATGTCATTTTTTATTGTGAGTTTCTGGGATTGTCTTAGATTGCTGAGAATTACTAGGTCATACACAATACACAATTCTTCATCAAGAAATATTGTTGTTCTTCTGGTTCTGCTTACTTCACTTGCATAGTTCATTTAAGTCTGTCCAGAGTTTTCCGAAATCATTCCTCTTGTTGTTTCTTATAGCACAATAGTATTCTGTCACTATCATATGTCATTGACTATTTCAGTCATTCCCCCAATTGATGGACAACCCTTCGCCCCTCAATTTTCAATTCTTTGCTCTAGTTCAGTCTTTAAGAAATGACTCTGTCTGGATTGAAAGTTGTATTTCCACTAACTAAGACCACTAAGATCTTTTTGCCCCACATCACCACATTCCGGGTAACATGCAGAGTCTTGTTCTGACCTCATGAACTTTGTGGCTTGCTTCATGGAACCTACTAGGATGTTTTTGGTTAAGCATGTCCTGATTGTTTCATGTGACTATGGAGATGTAGCAGCTTATCCCACCCATAGGTCAAAAGAGAAATAAACTATCTCATATAAAGAGAAAGTGTGTAATAGTGGAAAGAAGACTGGTCAGACGACCTGGCTTCAAATCTTCCCTCTTATGTTTACTTCCTGTGTAGATTTGGCCAAGTCACTTTCTCCAGGGATTTCAGTTTGTAAAATGAGGTGTGGGGGAGTTAGTGGCTGTCTTTTGAGGCCCCTTAATGCTAGAGCTATTTTTTAGGCTCCCCATTCTCCTGTCTCCGACTGAACCAGTGCTTTTTTTACCCCTCCAACATCTTCCTTCTTAGAATTCTCTTGCTATGATGTTTCTGATTTCTTTTCTCTTGGAGACATAGAATACACGCTTCATATGGGAGAGAAGCTGGACCAACATTGTTTTAGACGGACTGTCCTTAGCATCATGATAATAGTTTCATTATCTAAGAGAAAAATGCAATTTCAACACAAACACTCTGCTAATGATTTAGTCTTGGCTTCTGACTGGGAGAGCCCTTCTTTCTTTCCCTCTGCAGCATCAAGGCTGATGTGATGAGGCAGCTGCTGCTTGATTTTTGTCTATATTAGGATAAAATGCTTTTTGGATTACAGATTTCAGGCCCTTTGGAAAAAAAATGTTCTCATAAAGTCTTCATTGCACAACTGATATGTCTGGGTCCTGGGAACCCCAGGCAGTGCACACATGGCTTGAACCACAAAAACGATGGTTCAGAGATGGTCAGTGGAAGGCTAAACGAGATGTGCCTATATTGGGGGACAGATGGTGTGTATTTAGCTAAAACTCTTCCACTGTGGTAGTTTTAACACTCTGATCATGTTTACTGGCTTCTTATCGCATTTAGGAGGGTCCATTAGCCCCTTTGCTTCTGGTAAGGACTTGACTAGATACATCTGCTTTCCAGAGTTCAAGCAAAAGAGAGGAAAATTCAGGAAAGTCCAATAGGAGGATCATTGATCTAGAACTAGAGGGGTTTCCAAAGTTATCACAATGATTACTTATATTTTATCCCTGAAGAAACCAAAGCCTCACAAGTGATCTGTTCAAGGTCATACAGATGATAAGCACAAAGAGGAGATATTTGAAACCATTTTCTCTAAATGCATTTTCAGTGAACTTTTCCCCTTTACTACTATAGCAAGAAAATCAAGTCCAAAAGTCTGGATAACAAATGAAGAAATAGGATTATCTTTTCTCAGGTTTTTCCTATGTTCCCATATTTGTTTTTATTGAAGTCAGACATAGGGAATTAGATGGATCCCATCCAGACAGAGATCTGAACATGGCAAGGTAGCTAGAGGCGTAATCAAAAAAGGAGCAGAGTGGTGAGAGCAAGCTAAGGTATAGGTAACATAAAGTGCATATCCTCAAGTTCAGAAGGGATGGATTCAAATCCTGCCTCTGAAACGTAAAAACTATTTGACCTTGGGCAAGTAATTTAAATCTCATCTCTAAAAAGATGACAGGTTCTTCTTATCTAAAATAGGGATTATACTACTGGAAGTATTTATCTCACAGAGTTCCATTAAGGGAAAAATGAAGTAATGTACTTAAAACTCTTTTGGGAGGCATCTAGGCACCACAGTGAATAGAGTATCTGTACTAGAGTCAGGAAAACTCATCTTCCTGAGTTCAAATATGGCCTTCAGACACTTACTAGCTATGCGACACTGGACACGTGGCTTAGCCCATTTGCCTCAGTTTTCTTATCTGTCAAATGAGTTGAAAAATGAAATGGCAAACTATCAGTATCTTTGCCAGGAAAACCCCAAATTGAACCACAAAGATTAGAACATGACTGACCAACAAAAAAATTCTTTTTAAACTTTACAACATAATGTGGCAGTTATGATTTCTATGAAAGCAAGAAAATAAAACAGGAGAAACTCAATTTTTGTGTTGTTCTAATGCTCTGTGCTGGGGAACTGGGTCCAAGAGCACTAAGAGAGTAGGCTTTGGCAGGATGCCCAGCATCACAGCACCCTGGTCATAAGTAAGCCATAAGGATCAAGTAATTTGCTGAGAAATATTCACACCCGAAGTATTGTAAGTTATATTTTTCTTCATTGTATTCCTTAATCAAATGCACTTCTTTTTGCTTCTTTCCCATCTCATTATAAATTTGTTCAAGGACATAGAGAGATAGATATCTACTTGAACACCGAGCACAGATTAATCTAAACAAACCTCTGGGGTTTCTTTTTTTGTTGTGGTTTTTGTTTTTGTTTTTTGTTTTAGGCTTCAGAGATATATCTCATTCTTACTTTCTCTCCAAGACAGCCTTCAAAAGCAAAGTGAGGCCTATTTCATAAAAAAGAATCAGAATGATGGAGAGGAGAGTGTATTTATAAGGTGATAAAAATTGTCTCTACAGTGTACTTCTTCTGCTGAGCTGAGTATCTAATGTCAGCAAACTTTATGCCCCCACAATATGATGCCTCTTCTCTGGGCCTCCACCTCCATCTTCTTCACTGCCTTTCCCTCAGGCCCTGGTCAGCCACAGATGTCTGCTTACTGTTCACTGGGTAAGGTTGATGGGGCAGGGAATGAGTTTTATTAGAAGCACATGCATTTGTGGTGCTTAAATAAGTGAAGGGAAGAGTCACTCGTTCCGTGCTGTGGGGTGATAAGATGCATTAATTTTTATTTTAGACTGTCTCCAAACATGGCTTTTATAGACTAATAAAAAAGCAATTTTTATAAGTTCACAAAAAACAATGAACACAGTGGAGCATAAATATCTTACAACCAGGGCCAGAGGAAAATTATGGGACTAAAAAAATTGCTGAAAAGTTGCATTACAAGGCACAATGCCTAGTTAACTGTATTCCTAAGGAACTTTCCTAAGTAAATTAAGATCAACTTAGTTTTAGATAAAACTACTTGAAACAATTCTGCTTTTGCTCAGAGCTGCCAAAGTTGGAATGCTTCATCAACTCATGCTTGTCCTACTTGTAGGATCAAGAACTGGAAGGAACAGAGCTTCTGGGAAGATGGTGCTGTAGACGAAGTGAATCTTAAAACCTCCGCACTCTTACACATGGAGGTAGAAAACAATGTGCTTCGAGAAGAAAGAGGACCAAATCTAATAATGGGACAGAGCAAGGGTAACCCTACTGCAGCATAACTAAAGAGGTATGCCAAGAAAAAGGCTTCAATTCTTGAACTGTTGCGTCTGAGGGCGTAGAAGGGGAATCCCAGGACACCTTCCCCATGTGCTGTGCAGTCTCCAGCGGCCCAGGAAATCTCAAGACTAGTGGAAGTACCAATAGGGAGAGAGGGCCTTGCTGGCATTGGACTCAGGGAGTCAAACACAGGCACTGGAGAAGTGACTGGAGGAGAAAACCAGAGAAACACAGCAAAAACACCCAGAAGATGGCAGCTTAGAGAGAGCCAAACCCCACACCACAGAAAGCTTGGCTTCCTCATACCAAGATAGAGAACACAGGGCTTCAAGAGGAAAGAAAACCAGATCAAACACAGAGGACAGTGCAGGGGGACCTCACTGCTGGAGAGCTCAGTTCAGTGAAAACCCTCCTTCTTGTCACCCCACTTTTATTTTTTTTTCTGTTTGTTTGTTTTTCCCTCCCCTCGAGTTTTTAGCCTCAGGGCAGATAAAGCAGTAAGATTAAACCAATCAATAGAGGATTAATTCGAACAATTGGATAGACAAGAAGTCTTCAGAGGGCAGAGAAAGTAACTACAAACCTCCATTACCAGTTGGATCTTTCATCAAAGATCATTAAATGCATCTGCTCAAACTAGCAGAATAAGGAAGGGAAAAATCATGAGTAAGCAACAGAAAAAGAGAAAAGAAATGACAATTGACAGCTTCTTTCAAGGAAGTGAAAAGAGAGCAAATGAAATAGAAATAGAAGAAAAGGAAGTAGTTCAAGCAAACTGGACACAGGCTTTGGAAGATCTCAAAATTCAATTAACTCAAGAATTTAAAACTCAATTAACTCAAGAACTTCAGGAATTCAAAAAGCAATCAAGAGAGGCTGAAGACAATTTGAAAAAGGAAATACATGAACTAAAACAAGAAAATAAAGTATTAAAAGCCAGAATTGGCCAGCTTGAAAATGAAGCAAAGAAGGCAAAAGATGATCTACAAAGAAAATCAGACCAGAAAGAGGATGACCAAAAAGCCAGGGATGAAATTCAGTCTTTAAAAAACAGAACTCAACAACTAGAAGCAAATGACTTCACAAGGCAGCAAGAATATATTAAACAAAATTTAAAAAATGAAAAATTTGAGGAGAATATGAAACACCTCATTGATTCAACCCAAGATATGGAGAACAGAGCTAGAAGAGACAACTTAAGAATTATTGGTTTACCAGAACATCATGATAAAAGAAAAAGTTTAGATAGCATTTTACAAGAAATTATCAGAGAAAATTGCCCAGAAATTCTTGAATAAGAGGGAAAAGTGGAAATCAACAGGATCCACAGATAACCTCCTACATTTAATCCATAACTGACAACTTCCAGGAATATTATAGCCAAATTCAAAAACTACCAGACCAAGGGAAAAATATTACAAGCCACTAAAAAGAAGTCATTCAGATATCAGGGAACCACAGTTAGGATAACACAGGATCTGGCTGCATCTACATTGAAGGACCGGAAGGCATGGAACACAATATTCAGAAAGCAAGAGAACTGGTTCTAAAACCAAGAATCAACTATCCAGCAAGACTAACTATATTATTGCAGGGGAAAGTATGGTTATTCAATAAAATTGAGGACTTCCAAACATTCATCAAGAAAAAACCGGACTTAAACAGAGAGTTTGCTGCCCAAACCCAGAACTCAAGAGAAGCAACATAAAGTAATTAAGAGAATGGGGGAGGAGAAAACAATTCTTTTCTTTAAGGGACACAACAAGTTCAATCAATTTATATCCCAAGAAGAAAAGATGGTATTGGCAAATATTAAAAATTATTATTACCAACAGGGTAACTAAAAGAAGTTTACATAGAGGGAACAGGAACAAACTGTATAGGATGAAATGTCAAGAGATATATAAATATATATAAATGTATGTATGTGTGTATGTATATATGTATGTAGGTAGGTAGGTATAAATATATACAAAACTGGGGGGGAAGAACATAATAATAAGAAAAAAAGGAAAACAAACAAAAAGGAATAAATGTATATTCCATAAAGAAGCATGTGGGATCAACAGGGAAAAATAACAATACACTGTAAGGGTAAAGAGGTTAGAGAGAGGAAATATTCAATACTTAAGTGCATTGAAATCAACTTAGAGAAGAACAATCAGATCCATAGGGGCAGAAAATTGATTCACGCCATATAGAGAAGTAGAAGGGTAAGGGATGCAATACTAGGGAGGGAGAGGGCTTGGGAGGAGAGCCGCATGGCTTTAAAGAACAATAAGAGGGGAATAAGAAGGGAGGGGGGAGAAAGGGAAGTACAACAAGGGAGGGGATTATAGGAACTGATTGAAAACAAAACACTGGTATAGAAGGAAACAGTGAAAGAAGAAAGGACAGGACTAGGAGAGAGAATCAAAATGTCTGGGAATACACAGTTGATAATTATAACTCTAATTGTGAATGGGATGAACTCACCCATAAAACAGAAGCAAATAGCAGAGTGGATTAGAAACCAAATTCCTACCATATGTTGTCTACAAGAAACACACATGAGACAGACAGACATACATAGGGTGAAAATGAGAGGATTTAGCAAAACCTTTTGGGTTTCAAATGAGAAAAAGAAGGCAGGTGTAGCTTTCATGATCTCTGACAGAGCCAAAGTAAAAATAGACGAGGTTAAAAGAGATAGGGAAGGTAACTACATCCTAATAAAAGGCAGTATAAACAATGAAGAAATATCAGTACTCAATATGTATGCACCAAACTGTATAGCTTCCAAATTTCTAAAGGAGAAGCTAGTGGAGCTCAAGGAAAAAATAGATAGTAAAACCATACTAGTGGGGGACCTCAACCTTCCCCTATTAGATCTAGATAAATCAAACCAAAAAATAAATAAGAAAGAGATAAGAGAGGTGAATGAAACCCTAGAAAAATTAGAATTAATAGATATATGGAGAAAAATAAATAGAGAAAAAAAGGAATACACCTTCTTTTCAGCAGCACATGGAACATTCACAAAGATAGACCATGTAATAGGGCCCAGAAACATGGTAAACAAATGCAAAAAAGCAGAAATAATAAATGTAACCTCCTCAGATCATAATGCAATAAAAATAGTTATTACTAAGAATACATGGAGAGGCAAACCAAAAACTAATTGGAAATTAAATAATATAATTCTCCAAAATAATTTAGTGAAAGAACAAATCACAGAAATAATTAATAATTTCATTGAATACAATGACAATGATGAGACATCTTACCCAAACCTATGGAATGCAGCCAAAGCAGTTCTAAGGGGAAAATTTATATCACTGAATGCATACATTAACAAATTAGAGAGGGCAAAGGTTAATGAATTTGGCATGCAATTTAAAAAGCTAGAAAATGAACAAATTAAAAATCCTCATTTGAAAACTAAATTAGAAATACTAAAAATCAAAGGAGAAATTAATAAAACTGAAAGTAAAAGAACTATTGAATTAATAAATAAAGAAGCTGGTATTTTGAAAAAAAAACAGATAAAATAGAAAAAAGTACTGGTTAATCTAATTTAAAAAAGGAAAGAAGAAAACCAAATTAATAGTATCAAAGATGGAAAGGGAGACCTCATCTCTAATGAAGAGGAAATTAAGGCAATAATTAAAAACTATTTTGTCTAATTATATGGCAATAAATTTAGCAATCTAGGTGATATGGATGAATATTTGAAAAATATAAACTGCCTAGATTAACAACAGAAGAAATAGAATACTTAAATAATCCAATATCAGAAAAAAAATTGGACACCCTAAGAAAAAATCACCAGGGCCTGATGGATGCACAAGTGAATTCTATCAAACATTCAAAGAACAATTAATCCCAATACTATACAAATTATTTGATATAATAAGCAAAGAAGGAGTCTTACCAAACTCCTTTTATGACACAAATATGGTACTGATTCCAAAGCCAGGCAGATCAAAAACAGAGAAAGAAAATTACAGACCAATCTCCTTATTATTATTATTCCTGTTGACTCCTTAGGAGCATAGGGCCGCAACCATTTCACGCCAGCGGACTCTGTTCTGGGCAACTTCCCCCAGCTGGGCCCATGTCATTCCGACTGTTTTTGTTTCATTTTCAGGAGATCTTCACCAGGTCTGTTTTGGTCTTCCAACTTTCCTCCTCCCTGAAGGGTTCCAGCACAATGCTTGTCTGGCTACGTTGTCTTCCGGTTTTCGTAGCGTATGTCCTATCCATCTCCACTTACGTTTCTTTATGTCCTGACTAATGGGATACTGGATTGTTCTTTCCCAGAGATTAGCATTGGAGATCTTTTCAGGCCATCTGATGTTCGAGATGTAGCGTAGACATCTATTAACAAAGACCTGGAGTTGATTGGTGTTAGCGCTTGTCACTCTCCAGCTTTCTGATCCATATAGGAGGATGGCCTTTACATTGGTATTGAAGATTCGGAGCTTAGTGACGAGGGACAGTGCTGTGGAGATCCAGACAGACCGCAGGGTGTTAAATGCCTGTCTGGCTTTGTTGATTTGGTTTCTGATGTCCTCATCTGCCCCGCCGTCCTTACTGACTATGCTACCCAAATAGGTGAAGTGGTCCGTCTCCTTGATGTTTTCTCCCTGTAGTTGGATTGGCAGGTCCTGTCTGCTGTTGACTGTGATCACCTCGGTCTTCTTCTTGTTGATCTTCAGACCTGTCTTCTCCGCTTCTTCAGAGAGTCGTGCAAGTTTGGCTTGCGCATCCTGCTGCTTGTGAGAAAGGAGACAGATGTCATCCGCGAAGTCAAGGTCCTCAAGCTGTTTGGTATGAGTCCATTGGATGCCCGTATTATTGTCCTTGGTAATTCTTCTCATGGTCCAATCTATGACCATCAAGAAGATAAGGGGCGAAAGCATGCAGCCTTTCTTCACTCTGGTCTTCACTGTGAAGGGAGCCATCAGTTTCCCATTATGGATTACCTGGCAGGTAAAGTCTTCGTATAACCGCTGGATGATGTTGATGAGCTTTCGGGGAATCCTGTAATGCTGCATCAATCTCCAGATGATGTTCCTGTCTACGCTGTCAAATGCCTTCTCGAAATCCACGAAAGTCATGTAGAGGGGGGACTGCCATTTGATGGACTGTTCGATGATGATTCTTAGGGTGATGATATGGTTGGTGCAAGATCTGTGCTGACGAAACCCTGCTTGTTCTATTCTTAGCTTCTTGTCCAAGGCCTCCTTCAGTCTTTCTAAGATTACTCTAGTCAGGATTTTGCTGGGAGCAGATAGAAGCATGATTCCTCGCCAGTTGCTGCATTGGGATAGGTCACCTTTATTGGGTAGCTTCACCAGGTAGCCTAGTTTCCAGTCTGTAGGGACTTGTTCCTGTTCCCAGGTCTTCTGCAGGAGGACCAATCTCCTTAATGAACATAAATGCAAAAACCTTAATTAGAATACTAGCAAAAAGACTCCAGCAAGTGATCAAGAGGGTTATTCATCTTGATCAGGTGGGATTTATACCAGGAATGCAAGGATGGTTTAACATTAGGAAAACCATCTACATAATTGACCATATCAACAAGCAAACCAACAAAAACCACATGATTATCTCAATAGATACTGAAAAAGCCTTTGACAAAATACAACACCCATTCCTACTGAAAACACTAGAAAGTATAGGAATAGAAGGTCCATTACTAAAATTAATAAACAGTATATATCTTAAACAATCAACAAGCATAATATGCAATGGGGATAAATTAGAAATCTTTCCAATCAGATCAGGTGTGAAACAAGGATTCCCATTATCACCTCTATTATTTAACATTTTACTAGAAACACTAGCAGTAGCGATAAGAGAAGAAAAAGAAATTGAAGGTATTAAAGTAGGCAATGAGAAGACTAAGCTATCACACTTTGCAGATGATATGATGGTCTACTTAAAAAATCCTAGAGAATCAACTAAAAAGCTAGTAGAAATACTCAACAACTTAAGCAAAGTGGCAGGATACAAAATAAATGCACATAAATCATCAGTATTTCTATATATTTCCAACACATCACAGCAGCAAGCTGTAGAAAGAGAAACACCATTTAAAATCACCCTAGACAATATAAAATACTTAGGAATCTATCTACCAAAACAAACACAAGAATTATACAAACATAACTACAAAACACTTTCCAAACAATTAAAACTAGATCTAAACAACTGGAAAAACATTGAGTGCTCATGGGTAGGACAAGCTAACATAATAAAGATGACCATTCTACCCAAATTAATTTACTTACTTAATGCCATACCTATCAAACTACCAAAAACCTTTTTTTATTACATTAGAAAAAATATAATGAAGTTTATTTGGAAGAACAAAAGATCAAGAATATCAAGGGAAATAATGAAAAAAAAAAACCATGAAGGAAGGTGGCTATGCAGTACCAGATTTTAAGCTATACTATAAAGCAGCAGTCATCAAAACAATATGGTACTGGCTAAGAGATAGCAGGAAGGATCAGTGGAATAGACTTGGGGTAAGTGATGTCAGCAAAACAGTGTATGATAAACCGAAAGAGCCCAACTTTTGGGATAAAAATCCACTATTTGACAAAAACTGCTGGGAAATTTGGAAAACAATATGGGAGAGATTAGGTTTAGATCAACATCTCACACCCTACACCAAGATAAATTCAGAATAGGTGAAAGACTTGAATATAAAGAAGGAAACTGTAAGTAAATTAGGTGAACACAGAATAGTATACTTGTCAGATCTCTGGGAAAGGAAAGATTTTAAAACCAAGCAAGAGTTAGAAAAAAATTACAAACTGTAAAATAAATAATTTTGATTATATTAACTTAAAAAGGTTTTGTACGAAGAAAAACAATGCAACCAAAATCAGAATGGAAACAACAAACTTGGAAAAAATCTTTATAACAAAAAATTCTGACAGGGGTCTAATTACTCAAATATACAAGGAGCTAAATCAATTGTATAAAAAAATCAAGCCATTCCCCAATTGGTAAATGGGCAAGGGACATGAATAGGCAATTTTCAGATAAAGAAATCAAAAGTATCAATAAGCACATGAGAAAGTGTTCCAAATCTCTAATAATTAGAGAAATGCAGATCAAAACAACTCTGAGGTACCACCTCATACCTAGCAGATTGGCTAAAATGATAGAAGGGGAGAGTAATGAATGTTGGAGGGGATGTGGCAAAATTGGGACATTAATGTGCTGCTGGTGGTGTTGTGAATTGATCCAACCATTCTGGCTGGCAATTTGGAGCTATGCTCATAGGGCTATAAAAGAATGCCTACCCTTTGATCCAGTCATACCATTGCTGGGATTGTACCCCAAAGAGATCATAGATAAACAGACTTGCACAAAAATAGTTATAGCTGCGCTCTTTGTTGTGGCAAAAAACTGGAAAGCAAGGGTATGCCCTTCAATTGGGGAATGGCTGAACAAATTGTGGTATATGTTTGTGATGGAATACTATTTTGCTCAAAGGAATAATAAACTGGAGGAATTCCATGTGAATTGGAAAGACCTCCAGGAATTGATGCACAGCTAAAGGAGCAGAGCCAGAAGAACATTGTACACAGAGACTGATACACTGTGGTAAAATAGAATGTAATGGACGTCTATACTAGCAGCAATGCAATGACCCAAGACAATTCTAAGGGATTTATGGAAAAGAACTCTACCCACATTCAGAGGAAGAACTACAGGAGTGGAAACACAGAAGAAAAACAACTGCTTGAACACTTGGATTGATGAGGACATTATTGGGGATGTAGACCTGAAAAGACCACACCAATGTAACTATCAATAATATGTAAATAAGTCTTGACTGACCACACATGTTAAAACCAGTGGAAATGTGAGTTAGATATGGAGGGTGAGGTGGGGGGTGTTGAGAGGGTGAAGGGTAAAGGAAAATCATGAATTATGTAACCATGGAAATTTTTTCTAAAAATAAAAAATTGAAAAAATAACTGGAAGGAACATTAGAGATAATTTGATCCAATCCCTTTATTTTACAAGATGGAGGAGAATATATGTGGCAGTACAAGATGGGCTCAGTGTTCATGAGACAGAATCCAATTAGTTCTCTTGATGTACATACCAATCCAATTCCATTTTTTAACTGGTCTTCATTCTATCTTGTCACAGATGTCCAGAAACAATAAATGACTTGTACAAGGTGAAACGGGTATACCAGTGAGTAGCAGAACCAGGTTGCCATCTCAGGTGCTCTGCTTAAAAATTCTTTATGCTTTTCACTGTAACGTGTTGTTTTGTTCTTCCTTCTTAAAGTATAAAGTCAAAACTCTTCAAGAAATCTTCACTAATCAATTTATCCTTACCAAGCCCTTTATTTATCATCTCCTTAATATTAATACTAATTCAGAGCCAAAATTGTGGTCTAGCAGGAAGAAATGCTCTAAGGATCTCTTCTCTCTTGCTTTGACTCTTCTGAACAGATCTGGAAAATGCACCAGAACTAATTCTGATAGGAAGTCCAAGAAAGTGTTACAGTAAGTAATGTATCCAGGCCAGGTTTACATAGAGAGGTAGAGAGATCTGCCAACACTGGGCAATGGGAGTAGTTCTACTAGTCCAGGTAGACATGGAATACACAGTGAGCAGAACATACCAGTACCCAGGGAAAAGCTATGACTGAGCAAGGAGAAGTCCAAGACCTTTACCAGAACACAGGGACTGACATCTTTGTAGCCAAATACCCATTTCTGAGTCACAGATCCATGGATAATTGAGATCTGCTTTAAGATTCTCTATCTCTGCCTCAATCCCACAAAATCTCAAACTGTAGACAATATAGAAAGAGAGGAGTAAATTCAGAATCTAGCAGTAGTGGTGTGGCTCAGACTCCAAAAGAAAGGGGTAAAATAGGGGTATCAGGTCTAGCCTCTGATTCAGTCTGAAATCTGTACAGGAATAACCAGGTTAGCAATCTCAGATCAAAAGGGAATCTGTAATTCTGTCTTTGTGAACCAGTAGAGTTTCCCAGCTAGCTGATAGGTGCTGAGTTGAGCAGTAGTTTACCTTTGCTCAATTCATACACCCCACCCCACCTCTGAACTTAGAGAGCTCAGACCTGAGGGCAGGAGGGAGTGTGAATAGGTGGGGTGTATGGTAGGAGGGGGGAGAGAACAGCAATTAGACTTTTCCCTAGATCAGACCACTTTAGAAGTAAAAGGGTGTCAGTAGAGTTTACTGACATGATCAGATCTGTGCCTTTGGAAGATCACTTTGATAGCTGAGTGAACTACAGAGGGGAATGTCCAGGCAGAGAGAAGGCTATTGCAATAATTCAGGCATGAGATGATAAGGGTGTACCTCAAAGTGGTAGCTGAGTGGAGAGAAGGAGATATGTTGTGAAACATTCAATGGGACTTGACAACAGATTGCACATGAAGGATGAATGAAGTTTTGAAGATAAAGCTTAGGTTACAAGACTGAGTGACAGGGAGGATGGCAATATTGTTGAGAGCAAGTGAGAAGGTAGGAAGGAGGAAGAGTATGAGGGCAAGAAAAAGAAGATAATGCAATTTTAGATTAGTTGAGCTTAAGATATCTATTGGAAATTCAATTCAAAGTAGTCAAAAGGCAGCTGGAGATTCAACCCTGAAGGTCAAGAGAAAGCCTAAGGCTGGCTAAATAGTTCTGAAAGTCAGCAGCAGAGAACAATAGCTGAATCCATGGGAATTTAAGAGATCACCCTATAAAGGAAGTCGAAGCAAGACACAGTATAAAGTTTTCTTTTCTATTAACTTAAGTAACAAAAACTCTATCCCTAATTGTTGTCATGATATGGGGAAGACCAAGGCAGAGCTCAGGGTTTGTCCTATCATAGCAAAACGCAAACTCCTTTCAGCCCAGGGTCACTATTTTGTTGTAAGCAGCCATGGATTTAATGTCTCCCCATTTCAAAGACATATGAGGATTAGATCATACATGGGAATTATAAGAAGGGAAGCAGAAAATGGGTTGCAATAGGTAAGGGAAGGAGTTTTTGCAAAAGCCAGCTACACACCAGGAACTGATGATGCAGGATTCTGGAACACAGAGAGAAAATAAAAGAGTGAGCACCAACGGTCAGTAGGGGCTCATAGACTGCCTGTCTTTTGGACTGTCTGGAACTGGAACTTCCTCTCTATCTCGGTGGACTGAGGGGGTTTGGCTTCCTATCTTCTTAAGCTGAAAATACCAACTCTCTGTTGTTCCTGACTGGAGAAACCCTTCATTACTTGAGATTCATCAGTGTTCCTGCATATTGAAAGTGATCCCAACTGCTCAGAAGATCTGTGGTCTGGCTAACCTGTGTTGGTGAAGGTCAGAAGCCAACTCTGGCTTGGCCCAGCTAGGGTTGAACTCAGCCACAAAGGGTTCACCCCAAAGAAACTAACAGACCTGTTTATCCTACAAAACCTATCTGGGAGAAATAGAGTAAGGTTAGCTAGGCAGGTTTTTGGAAATCGAGATAGCCAGGTCAGGGCCTAAGGGAGCATCAAGTCACAGAAGGCACCCCATGACGGGTTTTAGAAGGTGGGCAGTTAGTGAGAACTCTTAGAGTTAGGGAATCCTATTCCTTAATCTTCCCCTTCAAGATATCTTGTTTCCAAATAAATTCCTTCCCTTTTTTTATAAACCTTTTGGTCAAGGGAGGAAAGCTCTCAGGCTTTATTCACTGAGGATTACTGAGGAATCCAATCAACCAAAATATCCTACTATCATCAACACCAACGTTTTTTAGTATCAAATATTTCAGAATGGTATATCTTTAGATGATCTATGCATTCTTCATGAAGACATTGGCCTAATGACACTGAAGTTCTCTTCCAATTTGAAATACATGATGCTATGATCCCATTTATTTTCCTTTTTCTCAGAAAACCATCTTATTTAATTCATTCTTCACTACAGTTAAAAAATAATCTCAAGGGTAAAAACTTTAATTTGCTCTTATCAATTTTATTTATTTGATCACCAGTAGAAACTGAACAGCAGTATTAATGCCATTGTCAAATTGCCATTTTTATTATATAAGGTCAAAAGCCCCAATCCATCTCTTCAGGTTGTTAAGGGAAACTCTAGGATAACTTCACAGCCAGGGTACCACTTGCCAAGGGCAGGATGGGTGCTGAAACTAATTTATACCTCACAACTTAAATGTCAAATAGATCTTTAGGAGTTGGCTCTGGAAAAAAAAAAGATTTGTCAAAAAAAGGAAAGAAAAAGAAAAAAAAGACTTTTATTTAATTTTTTTCTTCCTCTATTGCAGCTCAGTTACATATTTTAGTAGCAATTCATTCAGGAAAGAAGGGGGAGCTTCAGAGAGCCAGCTTGAAATAGTGACATTGCAGATTGCTGAGAAACTGAGCTGAAAGACCCATAAGAGACATTTTCACTGAGACACAATCTTTTGAGTATTAGTCATCTGACAAATACCTTATCTCTTGTTTAGTCATTTTTCAGTCATGTCTGACTCTTTGTGAGCCCATTTAGGATTTTCTTAGCATAAATACTAAAGTAGTTTGCCATTTCATTCTCTAGCTCATTTTACAGATGATGAAATGGAGACAAAGAGGGTAAAGTGACTTTTCCAGGATCACTCAGCTAGTAATTGTCTGAGGCTAGATTTGAACCGAGGAAGAGAAGACTTCCTGACTTCATGCCTGACACTCTCTTTACTGTACCATATAGCTACCCTCTCTCACTAGCATCATGAGAATGTGGGAAAGATCGCCTCCCTTTTGCCCAAGGGAAATTTTCCTTCTAATTTACCTTGCTATTCCATTTAATTAAATATCATTTGACTTTTAATTAATATGTCATCTAGTCTGGTGAGATTCATTAGAAATAGAGGTGCAAAGTTATGATTTTGAATAGTTGATAGACCATTGCAGAGTCGTAAGTCTGGAAGGATCTTTCAACAAACATGATGAAGTGGGTCTGACCTAAAATTTCAATTTTCAGTGACTGCATCTTGGTTCCTTTTAGAACTGTCTTGACTTCTTTTAGTTTTCAAACCTCTACACTTATTTACTCATTCAAGTTTTATGACTACTTTTTATAATTGAAATGTGTGACCATTGAATGTAGTCACATGGTAAATCTGTATGTTGATGTGTTTGTTTGGAATCAAATAGGAAACATCATAGGCTTAGTGAGGAATCTTTAAGCAAAAATTATTTCTCCTCACATTTCCGAGGAAAGTATATCAATTATACATGCTAATATCATTTCAGATAACACAACATTTTCTTTTAAATGTTATATCATCATAGAATCTTAGAGTCAAAAGAATTCTCAGGTCATTTCATCCAACTCCTACCCAAATCACATAAATTGAAAATTATAATTTTGCCTGTCATTCTTGTGGAAGTTGTTTCAAAGTATTTTAGAATATGCCACACCTCTGATACATATTGCCAGCTTCCACAGTTAAAAAATAATAGATTATATAGAACCAGAGCTCTTAATGTTGTTTTTTTTTTGTATTATGGACATTTTAGGCAGTCCAGTAAAGGTTATGTACCCCATCTCAGAATAAAAACAATTTAAATATGTGAGGGAAATGACAAATTCCAGGCAGAGATGAATGGAATTAAAGATGTATTTTTACCATCCAACTTTTACATATTCTATCCTCTTGAAGGGAGAGGAGGCTATAGATCTCAAGTTAAGAACCACTAATCTAGACCATTTATATCTTAATGGCAAACATCTGGATTTTTACAGTATTCCAATGACCAACAAAATATTTCACTTTTTGTTTGGCTATTGGGCATCATGTAAATACAGCCAACACTGAGGCCATAGTAAGAATCACAAGTTTGGCACATACTACGCCTATGTATTTAGTTTTCCTCTTATATCATCACTGGCTGGTTTCTAAGTTGCCTTCACATTCTAAAATTGTGCAATTCTGTGATTACTTAAATATATATATATGTATATATATAACATATATATATACATATAT
>NC_058130.1:596959172-596990867 GCF_016433145.1 Gracilinanus agilis | reverse complement strand
CTCTCTCTCTCTCTCTCTCTCTCTCTCTCTCTCTCTCTCTCTCTCTCTCTCTCTCTCTCTCTCTCTCTCTCAATTATTTCCTATTCATTCTGTATATAACTTATTTGTAGGTGTATGTTTACATATTGTCTCCCCTATTAGAATGAGAATTCCTTAGGAGCAAGGGCAGTCTTCTGCCTTTTTGTATCCCCAGTGTTTATCACATTGCCTGCCCCATGGTGTGTCCTTAATAAATGTTTACTGATTGACTCCTAGCTCTGAGTCCTTTGCTTGTCTGACCATATGAACCGAAAATTCCATCCTTTCACCATAATTCTTCTACATTTTAATCCTTTTTCTTCCCTCAAAAATCCCTCTCTTGCAATAGGGCATATATTGACTCAGAATTCCAGCTTGAAAAAGGCTCTGAACTGATATCCTAATATAAGGGTACATATTGAAATCATCAACACTTTTGCAATGCTAGGTTCCCACCATACTTGAAGTTCTCGAAATTCCACTCATAATGCTGTCATATCACGAATGTTCTGAGATGTAATGAAAACAAACCTTGTTGTTTACCCTTATATAGAGCATGATGTCCCCAGTGTCATAAGTTACCACAAAGGATAATGTAACCATTTCAATGCTTCTCAAAGAGGACAACTTGGATTTATTCTATTTTAAAAACATTTTGGCAACATGTCAAGAAACTGGGAGTTTTCATTCTGGAAGTAAGTAGGTTGATCGCCATCAGAATATTAAAAAATCTTGATTAAAGGACCACCAAAATGATGAAATGAAGTGCAAAGCTATGATACTAGTTACATAGGTCTTTGTTATCCTTATGCTGCTAAGCTAAAGTCTCATATCAATCCTCTTTGAATTTACAGAATTCTTTAATGCATGGAATATTCTTCCATGTACCTTTTTATTTCTCTGATAGCAGCAGATGTATTAGAAACTCATCACTAGGCACTATCAATAGTCTACATTACATGAACTTTAAAAATGGCACCAAGAGCATTAAAAAATATATAAGAAAATCTGTATTTTCCTTCAACAAAGAAGATTAACAAAGGACCACAATTCATGAAAGAAATTCATTCTTTAAAGTATTATGGAAGATTTATATTGGAGTAAGTGGAAAGAGTCTGAAGAAGAGTTATTTTTTCTGCAAGAGGATTTACTGTTTGATGTTATACAGTTTAAGTGATCAGAAGATAACCTAGAATAAGTACATCTTTTTATTTTTGTCATTCAGTTGTTTCAGTCATTTTTTTGGCAAAGATATTTCAGTGGTTTGACATTTCCTTCTCCAGCTCATTTTACAGATGAGGAACTGAGACAAACAGGCTTAAGAGACTTGCCCAGGGTCACACAACTAGTAAGTATCTAAGGCCAGATTTAAACTAAAAAAGATGGGTCTTCCTGACTACAGGTTTAGCACTTTATCCACTGTGCCACCCAGCTGTCCCTAGCTGGGGTTCCCTAAGAGTCAGAAACCATAGTCTAGGGGAAGGTATGAATCTAGTCCAAGTAGCACAGTTGTTGGGAAATGAAGAGTAGGCTAGGCTGTAAGTTGTCTTTAAATGGAGGCTTTTGAAGGAGTTCTTTCCTCTTCCCTCCAGTTCTTCAATCATAAGAGCAAAGGGTACTAAAAAGGTATTAGTACCAAAGGTGGTATATTCTGACATGATGCTATGTTTCCTGAAGAAGAGATTTTTTTTTTGAAAAATGAGGATTATGTAGTCCATTCAAAGGAGTTAAACAGGTGGAATATAAAAGGAGGCAAGGACTAAAGGCTTCACCTTCTTAAGATTTGCAGTCTTGAGAGTGCTATGCTTCCCAGTGCTCTAAGGCTTGCCTGAACAGCAAGGAAAATTGGTCAGTATTTGGTGTCGTTGGTAGCTATGATGGAGAGTCTCTTGGCAACAAAGTTGCTCACCTAGATGATGACAGTAGAGCTCGGTCCAGTTCTTCATGGTCCATTCAGGGTCCAGACCTATCTTGAACTACTGGCTTCTGCATCTTGTTCCAATTCCCTCAGGCCATAATGCTCCCTAATGTGAAGCGGGATCTCAGGACACATAATCACTTACCTACCATGAGGTTATATGTTAAAGGAAGGCTTTGAATAATCAAAGCATTTGCCTTCTTCAACAGAGCTCTCTCTGGCCACTAAGTGCTCTTCCTAAACTCATTCTTAAATCAATGATTTTTGCATAATGCCACCTCTTTATTGGAGGTATTATTATATCAATGATTTAAAACCCAAGATGTCATTTTAGAAACTTCATTCTCTATATCCCATTGCCTACTGTCTTACTTCAGGCATTTCTTTCCACCCTGCCCTCACAATGAGATTTCATTAACTATGTGTTCCCTTCCATGATGCTCTCTGGAACTCCTGCTCCGAAAAGACTAAACTTGCTTTCATTTTAAAGCTTTTCTTCTCTCTATCCTTTTATTTTCTTGTTCTCAAAAAAATCTAACTTCCTCCTAGTGGCATTGTAGTCAGGATGTTTCCAGTACTAATTGAACTTTGACTCCTATCCCCAGCTCACTGGTCATGTGAGAGGAGCCAGAATAGTTCTTAATGCCTGTCATTGCTTTCAGGCTTTCCCTCTACCATTAATGCTCAGTAATTTATAATTATATTTATAAATGTATTATATATTTTATCATATATTTCATTATATATTACATATAATATTGACAAAAATATACATAAATATAATTATAATAATGCTCTCTTCTTTTGAGATTCATGCAGTTCAAATGTATCAACCAATGAAGATTCTGCTACCTTTTATTTACAATTTGGCAGGACATTTTCATCCCTTCCTCAATGAATTCATTGCCCTAACTCATAGCTTCTCTTGCCACCCAAATCTTGTCTTCCTACTAGGGAATTTTAGCATAAATACTGATTCTCTCAAACATCTAAACTTCTCAGCTCCTCAATGTCCTTAAATATTATAACATATTCCTCTACTCCACATCATACATCCACAGTTATGATTATAACCTTGATCTTGGCACAAAACCCAAGTGTTCCACATCTATGCTCATGAACTCTAAATACCTTTTTCTGAATATAACCTTTCGTTATCCCATCTTTCCCTATGAATTACAACATCTAACCCTATTCTTTGCAATAGATCGGGTATGAAATGAAAAGAACAGAGGAGATAAGAGCTTATATGTGAAAGAATTGTGAAGGCAAAATTGACAAGACTTGGCAAAAGATTGGATATTATATGTAAGAGGGAGTGTGGAGTTGAGAATGACACCTAGGCAGCCAACCTAGGTGAGTGGAAAGATGGTGGTATCCTACATAAACGTAGGAAAATCAGAAAGAGAGGATGTTTTGAGGAAAAAAATAATGAGTTCAGTTTTAAACATGTTAAATTTAAGATGTCTTTATCTAATTCAATAGGCAATTAATTGGAGATTCAAGTACGGAGGAAAGGATAGAGATTAGGCTCAGGTTAATAGATGTGAGAATCATCAGCATAGAGGTCAATCTATGAGAGCCTGTGACATCACTAAGGAAAATAATGTCGAAGAAGAAGAGGAAATGGGCCCACAACATAGTCTCATTTAGAAATGTCAAAAATGGTATAAGTATATATAAGGAAATCAGGCCAAAATAACCAACCAACCAATACCAACTTGGATACTGGCAAAATAGACACAATAGGGCATCAATTAAGACAACAGGAAGAAAGTGAGTGCCAGATCCTGTATTGAATGCTTTACAAATATAATCTCATTTGATTCTCACAACAACCCTCTTAAATATGTTCTATTATGCAGAAAGTGGTAAGATGATTTGCTCAGGGTCACAATTAATAAGTGTGTGAGACAATATGAATTCAGGTCTATATGACCTTAGTTATAATACCCATCCTTCACTTTGCAGCCTAGTTTCCTATAGAAGCAATGATCTGCAAAGTTATATAAGATGAGACCTAACCCTTAGTCATGCTAATCAATGAGGTCCAAAGCCAGATGCCTCACTGGGTGAGACTCTAAACCACTTACCCCTAGTAAATGATTTTAGTTTTTCATGCCAACACTGCCCATTATTAACATGACGGAAAGTTGAGAAGAATCTCCAGAATGTTTAAAGACAGAGATATCTCTGTCTCTGAAAGGAGGACCCCAGCATTTTTATACATTAATTAAACTTGAAAAAACCTGCAAAATTTTGGGCAAAATGAATTTGAATTAATAGGCTAAACAGTTTTGAAAGGAAAAATCTTTTCATAAAAATGTCCTCAATAAACTCTTAACCTATCAATGAAATGCCACCAAGAAAAAGCAGCTATTTTCTTGCTTTATATTTTTCATTGTTCAAGTCTGCTTAGTGGGGTAAAAGGATTTCTAATGCTTAACAGAATG
This sequence comes from Gracilinanus agilis, assembly GCF_016433145.1. Lineage (NCBI taxonomy): Eukaryota > Metazoa > Chordata > Mammalia > Didelphimorphia > Didelphidae > Gracilinanus > Gracilinanus agilis. Next base: position 596,986,478 of record NC_058130.1, on the reverse strand, counting down.
GCATTCAGTTTTAAAAGTGTTTTCCTTTCGAGTGAAAAATCTCTAAAGCCTTTTTGGAGTTCAAAGATATCAAACCTTATCTGGTGCTTAAAAACCCTACTCTGCAAGTATTGCTCTTTTAACTTTTCTCTTTTCCCCAAAATGGAGAAGGCTGCTCCTTTGAAAAAATTAACTTCTATAAAATAGCCCATTTGGAAATGTTTAGCTCAAGTGTAAGGCTAGGGCAGAAGAAGAGGCAGCTAGGCAGTTTAGTGGATTGAGAGCCAGGCCTAGAGGTGGGATATCCTGGGTTCAAATCTGGACTCAGATACTTCCTACCTGCGTGATCCTGGTCAAGGCACTTAATCCCCATTGTTTAACCTTCACTGATTTTCTGTTTTGAAGCCAATACACAGTGTTACTTCTAAGACAGAAGGTAAAGGTTTTTTTTTTAAAAAAAGGAGTAATGCAAGGGGAATCAGAAGCTAATGGAAGCCAAGTTGACCTACTTTGGAGCCTACCCCTGGGGAGGGGGAATTTGTGCTGCTTCCCAAGTTCACTAGAGCAGTGATGCTAACATTGTCAGGCAAACTGTAATAGGACAATGGTATTAAAGGATCTCGAATAGCTACTATAGATTCTGATTCCACTCAGGGGGTGTCTTTTGAATTTTGATGAGCCTTTGCATATTGAAGTTGCAGAGCATCCTCTGTGGGACAAGAAGGACTTTCCAAATAAAATTGAAGATTCCCTTAAGTATTATTGTTGTTGTTTAGATGATGAAAGACTGCAAGACTGTGGTTTTGTGATTCCAAGTTAGACATCTCTCAGGATGCAGTGCTTGGAGATTTCCTTGAGCATTATGACAGATGATGAAGGACTGCAGGACTATGAAACCCATAGTGCTTCCAAATTAGATCTGCCTCTCAGGAAACAGTAGAAGCAGAAGCAGCATCCCGAGCCAGGCAAATGGCTGCTGAGCAGCTTGATAGATTCTTTTGATGGGTTGACTGATTTCATTGAAGTGGAGGAGTCAGTCTAGGGTAAGTCACCCAATTCATATAGGAGGAAGTCAGGTTGGATGGTTAGCAGTAGGTCAAAAAACAGGAAACTTACAGAGATTTGGGTAGAAATCCAAGGGGCTGATTGGTGGTGTTGGTGATAGTAGATGATGATAAGCAAAAAGGTAGCTTATCCAGAAAGCTGATGACAATAGATGAAGTTATAATCCTATTTCTAGAGTAAAGGTGAGAAATCAGAGGGCACCCAGCCAAAGTAACATGATGCTGAGCAATTTAAACTGAGTCTTTAGTTTCTTGGTGAATATTTTGGATTTGTTGAGACGCAGGGGCAGGAAGACAAACCTAGTAATTTATTTTTCTTCCAGAGTCTTTTCTTTACCTTCCATACCACCCCTTCCCCTCTCTGCTTATTTGGCTCTGGAGAACTTTTCAATGTTTGTCTTCCATAATATCTCAAGGAAGTTTCTGATAGAGGGGAAAGAGTACTATATTTCGAGCCCAAGGATTTGACTTCAGCTATGCTATTCTCTAGACTTGGCTCTCAATCCATTGAGCCATCTCAATACAATTTTTAATAATCATTTTCTCACAGTTGCAATTCATGTTCTTTCCTCCCTTACATCCTTTCCCCCTCCCAAATATACCAGCTAATATGATATAGATTTCCTTTTGAAAGTGTTTCTTTCTCTTGAATTAAACTGTAGACTTCCTAGCTATAATACCAGCAATCATTCGTGCATTCAGAAGTAGCTGCATAGGTTGTTTTCTATGAGTCTCTCAATTACTTCTTACATAAGAACTGCAGATATTAGCCCTAGTTTACAGATGGAGAAACTGAGATTCAGAGAGGTTTAAATAATGCTCATCTATCATTCAGTACTCAGTATCAAGGGTTAGATTTTAATGCAGAATTGCTTGACTCCTAGTCCATTGCTTTTTCCAGTATGCCATGTTTTCTTTCACAGGTAAGGATTTCCACTAACAGGAGGCAACTGTTTCTTTCTCTCTGATCCTTTGTAGAGTAAATGATATTTCAGTTATCTCAGGGTCAGAAAATGAGTAACTGGCTACCATGTCAAATATTATTGGATCCATTTTTCTAAGTCGAAAAATCAAGTCTAAGAAAGGGAATTGGCACCACTTTCTCCAGGTCTTAGAATGAAGAATTGGTGAGAGCAGTAGAATTTGAGCTCCTGAATTCTTTATTTCAGTGCCTCAGATAGCATGACCTCTTCCTCTTTATGTCCATTCCCTTAATGGCAATGGAATGTAAATCTTGTGGGCTGTCACTGTTTTCTTTTCCCCAAGGGCCTGTGGAATTTAATCAAGAAAATTGAACTACTTGGAGAGCTGCTAGATCATAAACCAATGTACCATAGACACACACAGGTGGAAGGACCCTGGCTCTGAGCTGGTCTATTTATCCCAAGAAGCATATTCACTTCTATGTGGGGCACGAAGGGCTGTGTATTTTCAGCTTGGCAGGCAAAACCTTGATTGCTTATAAAGCCCCCTTGTTGGTCTTTTTTGTTGGTAATTGTAACATTCTCCCATTTCATTTCTAAACATGCTACCTAGCTTTGCAAACCATTTCCTCTTCAGGTCTCTTTACCAGAACTGTCAGTGAGATTTACAGTAAACACAACTTGTCCCAGGCAAAAGATTTCTTCTGATGCTGATGCCCACTGTCATGTCACTCTTTATGTAGGTCTGGGAACCAGCAACCTTCCATGGTTCATTTTCCCTTATGACGAGGAAGAGAATGTAAGCACCTTCCCGTTACTCCAAAGGCATCACCCCACTCCCTTTTTATACACTACAAGACAGCAGCTTAATATCATCTATGATCACATTTTTATGGGCTTCAAACTTTCTGTATGCTGGATTTATACTAATAATGATAGAAAATTCTTATTGGCACCAGCTTCAATAACCCCTCCCACAGAGACCGCGGATGCTTTCATTTATATTGTTAGGAGGAAATAGAATCTGAAAGTGCAACAGAATCTATTTCCTCTTAAAGATACAGTTATAGTATCCATAATCTACAGGCAAAGGGCTTTTGAAGTTACCGTTACACTTTTATTAAAGAGGATTTTACCTTTATTTCTTAATGTTCCACCCTTGTCCCCAGGAATTCATAAGAATGCCAGGATTTGTGTAGTTGCACATCCTGAATCACGAAGATGGCTGGGACTTGGCCATAAGCTGTGTGTAGAGATTTTAGTTGTTATCTGAAGTGTTCAGCATTCAATGTCGTAATTCAGGAACCAGCAACATAAATCAACAACTCTTCTAGCAGGACTTGCATTCATTATTTTTCCAAGCACAAATAAAAATCATTACCTAATGTGAGCAGCATTTTAATGAAGCCTGGCCCCTTATTTGGCCTTAAGAGATTTTGAGTTATTTTCTTGCCAATAGTTTTGTGAGATTTCAAAGATCTTTTGATAATATTTTGTCTATGGTGATTTTAACTGCCCCTATTGCATTTTTAGGCCCTGCACCCCACATACACATATATCCACTTATCCCAAGGCTATTCTAATAATCAAATTCCATTACTTCCTCTAAACTCAAGTATTTTTTGAACTGAGCCATATAGCCCAGAAGAATCTTACAGGAACTTATTCACTTAAAACCCAACTTTACTATTTATTAAATACCTATTATACATGAGGTCTTTTGCTACTTGCAGTCTGGGAAACAAAGGACTTGTGATCCAATTAAGGTGGAACATTGTTTTTCCGGAGGGCATGGATGATCTCAGATGTAACCTCCAGCAATGTTGTGAGACTCAAATGAAAGAGTGGATGGAAAGCACATTGCAACCCTTAATGGCTACATAAATGCCAGTTATTATTATTAACCAGCATAATATTAATATTCATAGTGAACATTGATGTATCATTAACAACTGATATAAGGTTTAATTATTAATATTTTATCCGATTAACCCACAGCCACCACACCTCTAATCTGTTGATGGCTTCATTGTCTGAGCCTTCTACTACACTCCTGTTGAGCTTGATCAGTGTTTATGAACAATACAAGTGTGTTCTGGTAAATTTCTAACAAAATTTATTTTTTGATATTTTGTTAATTTTATTTGTTTATTCTAGATCTCCAAAAGGGGAAAAATGTGTGCACACAGATATTTTAAAATTTAATTTGTAGGGGGCAGCTGGGTAGCTTAGTGGAGTGAGAGCCAGGCCTAGAGATGGGAGGTCCTAGGTTCAAATCTTACCTCAGACACTTCCCAGCTGTGTGACCCTGGGCAAGTCACTTGACCCCCATTGCCCAACCTTACCACTCTTCCACCTAGGAGCCAATACACAGAAGTTAAGGGTTTAAAAAAATAAAAAAAATTAATTTGTAGCATTAATACTTTTGAGGTCTTGATGATCAACAAAAAAGATATCAGGGTGAGGATTTTTTTTCTGTTCTCAATTTTTTTAAATTTAAATTCGTTTTCTTTGCTTCATGTCTAAAGATTTCTTTTATTTTTACATCATATTAATTTCTTGGAGCCAATACACCAAACACCACACTCCCCTGCTTCCTTAGTCAAGTCAAAAAGTATTTTTTACTATTTGCTGGGCAGTGTGCTGACCCTGTGGATACAGAGAGAAGCAAAAAGAGATAGGCCATCCCCTGAAGGAACTTTCACTCTGATTAGAGAAAATAACACATAAGATATGATTATATCTTGCTCTGTGACTACTGAAAATTTCTAAGGGGTAAATGCTCACATTGAAAAATTAATTGGTTTATGAAAAACAAATAGAGCTGGCTCCAGCACATCTCTAAACCTATCAATAAGTGAATACATCTTAGAGGGTCACCTGAGGTTTACTGGGCTAGTTACTTGCCCTTGGCTATGCAGAATAGTTACCCACAGAGGTTATATTTGATTCTATGTCATCTCAACTCCAAGACTAGAACTCTGTACATTGCAAAACACTGTCTTTTATTCTAGTAGAGGAGTAAACCATGTATCAAAATAAGTATAATATAAAAATAAGTATAATATAAAATAGAATATGCCAAGAACATTAGATCTCTATAAAATCACGTTCAGTGATTTCATGGAAGGGGAAGACCACTTTAAGGAGGGAGAAATCGAGAAAGATTTTATGAAGCTGTTAGAATGCTATGATTTTTGTTAAAAGGAGGAAAGCAAAAGAAAATACTTAATGAATGAGCATTAGTCACAAAGATGACATTCCAGACATAGGGGATAGCATGGCTAAAGATCCAGCGGTCAAAGAACAGTGAATATCATAGTTTAACTGTAATAACACATGGAATATAAGGAAGGGTGTTGTGGAATAACACATAAGGAATATAAGGAAGACTGGAAAGGTTATCAGGAGTCAGAATATGGAATTTTCTAAATAATAAAATAGTGGATTTGGATACAGAAATACCTGGGTTTGATTCCTGCCTCAAACACTGATTAGCTGGGTGACCAGGGTAAGTAACTTAGATTCTCTCTGACTCCATTTCTCATATGTAAAATCATATTAAAATAACACCTCTTTGATAAAATTGTGAGCAGCAAATGTGATAATTCATTGAAAGTGTTTTCCAAATCCTAAAACACTATATGAATGTTAGCTGCTATCATCATCATCATTATTTGTTACCATCATCATCACCATCATCAATATTATCTGAAAGTAAGCAAAATAAAGGAAGAGTGACCAAAGGTGCAGTGGATGATGCGATTAAAACTGGCAAACTGAAGCAAGACATGCTCATAGAATTAATTGTCATTGTCTTATCTTCTGCTACAGGCTTAAGTAAAAGAGGAATAAACCATGCAAAGACTATAAAAGTTTTGGTAGGGCTGAGATCTCATAAGTTATTTATCTTTGATGTTTTATTCTGAACCTATTCATGATCATCCTGTGACTAGATTGTTCTGTCTTTCTGATCTATTGGTATTTCTAAATACATTGAATTTGGGGGCAGCTGGGTAGCTCAGTGGAGTGAGAGTCAGGCCTAGAGACAGGAGGTCCTAGGTTCAAACCCGGCCTCAGCCACTTCCCAGCTGTGTGACCCTGGGCAAGTCACTTGACCCCCATTGCCCACCCTTACCACTCTTCCACCTATGAGACAATACACCAAGATTAAGGGTTTAAAAAAAAAGAAGTAAATACATTGAATTTTTTGTTTGTTTCTTAATGTAAAGAAAATTCTGATATCCTTATTGTTTCCTCTTGACCTGGACACTGTATTACCTTACAGGATCCTGTCTTATTCTCTCCTTGATAAAAGGCAGATATAGCCTCAGAGGTAGATACTCAAACAAGAGTATGGGGCCTGTTCTTCTCAGTGACCACTATTTATAGACACTTGACTCAATTTCATAAGATTAAGATATCTCAAGGACCTTTCAAGTTCATTTAGACCAGTTGTTCTCAATTTTTTTGGTCTCGGTTCTGCTTCACACTTTTAATATTGGAGGATTCCACCCCCCCCAAGGATTTTTATTGATATGGATTACAGTATTGTAATTATAATACAGCATTGGATTATAATAGTGATACAATATTGTACATTTTTGTACAATTTGTTCAATACAATATTGATATTTACATATTAGAAATTAAAATGTCAGTATTATTATTAAAGATATTTTTTTTCTCTCATGGATCCATGAGAGACCCTCAGATCAGATCTTGAAAATCATTAATCTAGATCAGTGCTTTTTGACCTTTTTATGTCATAGTCCATTTTGGCAATCTTCTAAAGTCTATAAACTCTTCCAAATAATGTTTCTATACACATAAAATGTACAAGATTAAAAAGGAAATTAATTATATTGAAACATAGTTATAAAATATAAGTCTTCATAAGCCAAGTTCATAAAGCTAACCTTTGAATCCCTATTTTGGTCAAAACCTCTCATTTTGCAGTTAAGAAAAATAAGATCCAGCAAGCTATGAAGTGAAAAACAAAATATTTTAAAGTATAAAATAATAATCAAATTCAGATCTTCCAACTTTAAATATAATGCCATTTCCACCATTCAATTAAATTCAACAATCAACCAAACAGAGTAGTAGGAAGCAACCCTCCATTCCTAACTATGGATTAACACAAATACCATGTCTCTTCTTATCTTCTTTTTTTTTTTTTAAGTGAGTTCTCTTGGAGGGGCAGCTGGGTTGCTCAGTGGATTGAGAGCCAGGCCTAGAGACGGGAGGTCCTAGGTTCAAATATGGCCTCAGACACTTCCCAGCTGTGTGATCCTGGACAAGTCACTTAACCCCCATTGCCTAGCCCTTACCACTCTTCTGCCTTGGAACCAATACATAGTATTGATTCCAAGATGGAATGTAAGGGTTAAAAAACCAATAATATAAAATATTAATTTTTAAATTATTTATTTAGTATTAGCAGTTAATTAATTATTGCTATTCATATAATAATTAATTAATTATTGTTGCAGTATTGATTCCAAGATGGAAGGTGAGAGTTTAAAAAAAAAGTAAAAATAAAAAGTAAATCCTCTTAGTGAAGACTCTTTCTCTAGTCTCTCTTCACAGGACCTTTAAAGCCATTATCTGGTCAAGTGAACAATCTAGCCTAAGGTAAGTATGAACTGGTGGAAAATTCTACAGTTGGGGCAGTGAGGTAGCACGGTAGATAGAGTGCTGGGGTTACAGACTGGGGACCTGTGTTCAATCTGCCTCCTTTTTCCACTTCAGGAATTTCTTCTAACCTGGAAACACAAGGAAAACATATGCGTCCTTTGTGCCAGTGCCTGGACCTCTAACTAAACGATGCCACACAAACTCACATTAAAGGGCCATTAGCTGAGGGGAGCTCAGACACTACACAGGAAAGGAAACTTCATGATACAAGATCCTACAAAATAACCCCAAACCAACCAAACAAAAAATCCTTAACCATGGAATCCTATAGAATTTTTATTCCTCAATGGCATTCATCAGTATTCTTCGAAAGGGTGAAGAGAATAGGAGAGGATTTAATTACTAGCACTGGAAAAAGTCCACAACATTAGTATATATACTCCAAGGTGAACTATTTTCATGGAGACTGAGAGGGAATCAGTGATGAGAAGTGATGGTCCAGTAATTTGTGATACTATCTCCAAGTTACCCTTCTCCTGAAATCTTGTTTCCCTGAATTGTTCAAAAGTCCTAGTGAATTGATAATATATTGCCATGGCATTGAACTTCTGAAATCTCAGTCTTTTCCATTTGACAGCGGCAACAAATTACAGATTGATAGAAGTCACTTATTACAGAAGCTAGAGGAATGCTTAGGCTCAGTAGTTGTTGAATAGTTTGTCTCTTCCCACAGCAGGATCCTAGGAAGGTGGAAGATGCTAATTGTCAGTTTTCCTGAAAAGTCTCTTTGATTCTATTATGTCTCTCTATTTTTTAAAATGAATCCTCTCTATTCTCTCTTCATAGGACCTTTAAAGTCATTATCCAATCTTGTGAACAATCTAGCCTAAGACAAATATTAATTGATAGAAAATTTTACAGTTGGGGAAGCTAGGTAGCACAATGGACGTCTCAGATGCTTCTTAACTATGTGACCCTAGACAAGTCACTTAACCCCAATTACCTGACCATTATTGTTGTTCTAAATTGATTCTTGTTATAGATTCTAAAATAAAAGGTAAGTTGCTTTTTTTTAATTTAAAAAATAAAGTTGCTACAGTCATTAGATTATTAACTTTTTGGTTTCCATCGTACCTTGTAGTGGTGAAGTACCTAAAGGTAATGGACCATATGATCTATATATGACACCTCTTTGAGAGAGAAAGGTTAGATAATGGGAACAACAGGTTTAAGAGGACGGATCTCATCTCTATGAAATGAATATGAAGGCCATGAAGTCATTATAGTAAACTACCTGCAGGGCAATTGGCATTCTCTGAAATATAGTCTTCTCCATAGATTTCAGTAGTTTTGCAAATTACTTCTTCTCCTTTCCCCAACCCCCATATTTTTCAGTCTTTACCTCTTAGCCATTATGAGATGAATCAGCAGGATATTACATCTTACTTGTATTTTAATGCCAGTGCTAAGATGCTTACCATCTATGTGTTTTTATCACATTCTCCTCCAGTGGCAATAAAATTCTGCAAGTCTTAGGGGAATTTTTCCTTTATTCTTATTTGAATAGATCTCCTCTGCTTTTGAAATTTCATGTTGAATTATACTTTTATTCTGGAAGACTCATTAATTTTTCATTATGTCTTTATTAGTTCTAATGGCAAAAATACAGATACCATATTAGCTACAAAATGGTGAGGTATGGAGGAAGAATTCCATTATTATAGCACTAGGGTTGGGCAAGTATATTAGGCTTTTGTAAAGTGCTTGAGCCATAATATATCCTAAACTATGAAATAATGAGCCATGTTAAAATTGAGTTCTGCTACATTCAGGTTTTCCAATTACCTATTTTCAGAGTCAACAAAACTATTTCTTCAGATTATAGTCGAGGAAGAAATTAGTTACGAAAATTAACATATAATGTAATGTTACTAACCATCCTTAGCGTCAAGTAGAATTAATCTACTGTTTGACATTGTATTTCACAACTCATAAGAACAGAATGAAAAGATTTCCCATGGAGCCAGATAAAATGAGGACTTTGTTCTTAGTCTTTTTGTTTTTGTGGAGAAGACAATAATACTAAATGGCAATTGCTTAAATCTTCTAAGTAGAAGTAGATCCACTCCATTTTGTGTGTATATGCAAATATGCATTTTATTATATATGTTCATGTATGTGTTTACATACATGTATATATATTTTATTATAAATACACACATTTTATGCATGTGCATGTATTTTATATGCATGTGTACACACAGTATATTGTATATTTTTCTTGATTAGTAATAGTTATGAATGAAGGCAGAAAACTAGATAGTGGAAATAATTTTGTAGTCAATATTCTTCTCTAAGAAAGGAAGGACAGGCAGCTAAGAATACATGAAGACCTATCTCCTGTGGGCTTCTATTAGATGAGTAAGTTAGCCAGCCAATAAATATTACTAAACACTTGCTATGTACTACATACAATGCTAAGCACGGGGTATATAAAAATAAAAGTCAAATCTAATAGGGGAGACAACAAATAAACACTTTTCTCTCTAAACAAGGTATATAAGAGATAAATAAGAAGTAAATAAGGGAAAGAAGGCACTAATATTAAAAATGCTTTTCTTGAAGAGGATAGGAAAGACTTCTTGAAGAAGATGGGATGTTATTTGGGACTTAAAGGAAACCAGGGAAGTGGGTTGATAAAGATAAAGAAGGAAAACATTCCAAGTTTGGGGACACCTAGAGAAAATGCCTGGAATCAATCTTTTAAGTGAAACAACCTGCAATCCAGTGCCACTGGGTCAAAGAATAAGTGGAATGGCAAAAGGTTTAAGTATTCTGAAAAGTTATGAGGAATCTAGATTATGAAGGGTTTTGAATGCTAAAATTAAGTTTTGTTCATCTTTTTTTTTTTATTTTGAAAGTAATAGAGAACCACTAGAAGGAACTGAATATCTCAATAGAAAAAATTACACAAATTTTTCTCTACTAATTTAAAACTCCTTTCCAAAACAGGGTATTGAATGATCATGAAAAATAACATTCATTCTGCCAGGAGATATGAGTTCTAGTTTGGGGTCTGACACAACAATATGATGTTAGGTGATACAATGAACCACATTTTGTCTCAGATTTTTCATTGGCAACATGGTACCCTATGTACGATAGGTAGGATTTTGAAGAATAAAAGGAATCATTTATATGAAATAGCACAGTAAAATGGAAACCTATAGAAATGTAAGGAATTATACTGATGGTACTTAGGGGTAATTATAGTTCATTCCAATTAGAGTCCATTCCATTCATGCCTAGCTCCTAGCCTTGTACATAATAGAAACAATAAATGTTTGTCAAACTGAATTGAATTAGTTTTTACAATCATAAATAGAGCATTTCATTCAGGAAGTCAGTACGAATTTATTAAAAGATTTCCATCTGCTAGGCTTTGTCAGTAAGAACTGGGGATAAAAGAAAAGGTAAAAAAGTTGCCCAGGTCTTCTAAGAGCTTGCATTCTAATGGAGAAGACAAAATTATACAAACAGGTCTGAACTAATCTGTATGGTGCAATTGGAAGGTAGTCTTAGAGGAGAAGACACTAACAGCTAGGGGAGAACTGTGAAAAGCCCTACCAGAATGGGATACTTGAAGGAAGCCAGTGTTTCTAGGAGTCTGAGATTGGGAAGGAGAGTATTCCAGGGAGTGCAAAAGAGAGATGAGAGATGGATGAGCCTGTGTGAGGAACAAGAGGTGGACCAGTATATCTGAACTTCAAAATACTTGAAAGGGAGTAGTATGGAAGAAGATTGGACAGGTAGGAACTGGCCGGATTATGAAGAGCTTTAAATGCCAAAATGCCAAATTTACATTTAATTTCAGATGTGATAGTGAGTCTCTGGGGTTTATAGAATCAACAATGACATAAAATAGTACAATGTTATTTTAATACATAATTATATATAATATTAGCTAGCATTTGTATAGTGCCTACTATATGTCAGGTACTATGCTAAGTAACTTGTAAATATTATCTCATTTGATCCTCATAACCACCTTGAGAAGTAGGTGCTGTTATTCTGCCTATTTCACACTTGAATAAACTGAGGGTAACAGAAGTTAAATGAATTGCCCAGGGTCATATAACTAGTAAGTATCTAAGGTTGAATTTGAACTCAAATTTTCCTGACTCTCCACTTTGTCACCTAGCTGTATATATATATATATATATATATATGTATATATACATGGACACATGTATATATAATATGCATATATATGAGTATGCACATATTAAATTATATATTAAAGTATGTTATACAATAACTATATTATATAAAATAATATTCCAAATATGTGCATGCATATATATATCAAAATCTATATGCATGCCTCTTTGTGTAAAAGGGCAGATCCTGATTAGTATGAATGATGAATAATGAATCACCTGAAAAAGTCACATATATTCAAACATATACCATTTGAAATTATAATTATATAAAATGTGGTAATTGGTTCTAGCCCAATAGAAATATGAATGTGAATTTGAATAATGAGACTACTTCAGGAGATTCACTATTCATACTAACCAGGACCTAGTTGTATGTACACATACTGATGAATAAGCTCTATACATTATCCCTTTAGCTGCATATCATAGCCTGGACAATAGGAATTCTTCATTCATTTGTTTTTGTTTATTCCTGGGAAATAGGTCACCCTCTTTTGAGTGCTTATGTATCTTATCCAAGAAGCTCTCCATTCATTGTTTGTTGGCTTGATTCAATCAACACAATGCCATTCCCAAATGGGAGCATCATGAGGACCTCATCACTTTTAGAAAATGCTTTTTCAACTTCATCTCTCTTCTAGATCTCCTCCAGTTTAAAATTTAACTGAGGAATACTTAACAAATAAAGAAAATGTAATATTACATATATAATGTTAATCTGTGGTTGTCGAAGTCAGTATGCTCCTGCAGATACTTTTATGTATGGTTTGATGGTTTCTATTTTTCTTTGAGATTGTCTTATAGTAATAATTTCCTCTCTTGCCTAGGCACTTTTCCTAAATCCTTTCTAAGCACACTTAGGATTGTAATATGAAAATCCAAATGTGGTATTATTGCTGTCTTTAATGACAAAATGAAATTGTTATTTTAAAAAAAACTTTGTGGGTCTCTTTTCTCTTTTTAAAAAAATTCTGTTTTCCTTTTAGTTTCATTCTTAAATACCATCAGAAGCAGGTTGCTTTATTGGGTCTTTCATTGAACTTTCTTTAAGTGGACTTTTTCTCTTCCTTGCATTCACTGATCCTCCTCACAAGCTTTCATTAGGACAAAAAAGATATTAATGTGAAAAAAATTATACCATCTTTTCCTTCAAAGAGTTTATATTTTGTGGAAGAAAATGGCATGTTACAATAGTGAGTGCAATGCCTCGTATGGGGAAATGGGAAGAAAGAAGAGTCTAAAGGACTCTACAAAATGTGAGGATAGAAAGAACATTTTCTTTTTTTAAAAATTTAATTAATTAATTTTTTTGGTTATTTTATAGTTCACAGGTATCTCCCTCCCTCTTTACTGTGCCCACACTAAAGAAGGCATCTTTTGGCAAAAATAATGTACAGTGCTACCTTGACACACGAGTTTAATTAATTAGTTTCATGACCAAGCTCCTAACTCAATTTGCTCATGTGTCAAATTGATTTTCCCCATTTAAATGAATGGAAAGGCAATTAATCTGTTCTGGTCCCCCCCAAAAAAAACACATGAATTTTTATTTTATGTTTATGCTTTTAAATACAAAAATGTACTTTATTAACAAATAAATATATGTATAGATAGTAAAAAAGAATGTAAAGAAATAAACTTGCTTATGAAATGTTATTTACCTTCAAAATCAAGCAAAGATGCTGGTGGAGAAGTTCTATTGCTTACATGTAACACTACATATAAATGCAAAATTAACCTTACACATTACTTATGATATATAACTTTATTGCTAAAGTTAATTACTATTTTTTTACTTTCCTTAATCATTATCATTTTCTTCATTGAATTTTGGCTGTTTTGACACACTTTCCTTGATTTCACTTAAAGGCTGTTTCAACAAAAACCTTTCCATGAAAGTTTATTTTTTCCTCACTTTCAGAATGTTTTGGTAATGTGTGAAACATGTGTCATCACACAGTTCCAATGCATGACCGGATGCAACTTTTTCTGGGTGTGTCTTTTCAATAAACTGATTAACTTTTCCCCAAATTCTCAATCTTGCTTGTACTAATTACCTCATCCACCTTAGGCTCCTCCCACAAGAGGAAGCTAGTGATTCCACTTATGACTTAAAGCAAAAAATCCAGATCCTGACTGCTTGTATCTCAAATTGCTCATGACTTAATGTACTCTTGTGTTGGGGTACCACTGTATGTATATAAAAATATGCCTTTCTTGTTTCTTTTTTATCATTTATTTCTCTGGAAGTGACAAGTTGTGACATATGATTGTGAGAGAATACTTTCACTGTGATGAATCAGTTCAGCTTCATTGTGGAATCATCTTATCTTATATATCTGGATGAACAGAGATGAGGTAATAAGACACACAGGAGATAGACAGATTTCCCCCTTTAATGTACAGAGGTAGATGACAGTGTACTGGATATGAAGACTGAGCAGTGGCTCAATGTGGCTGTAATATATAGTATGAGGGGCAGAATGGGAAACAAAATTTGAAAGGCATATTGGAATCAAATGCCATAAATGTCAGGCAACAGAATGTGTACTTTTTCAATTAAATTGTGGGCTTCTTCAGAGTAGGGACTAATTTTTCTTCTTTTTTTTTTAAATTTTTCCTCAGGGTATAGCATGGTGCCTAGAACATTAGTATGCAGTTAATACATTCTTGTTTTTTCACTTGACCTATACATAATGGAAGCCATTGAAGGTTTTTGAGAAGATCAATAAGGGCAGACTTGTATTAAAGGAAGATTATTCTGGCCATTGTGTAGAGAATGGATTTGAGAGAAAAGAGACAAAAAATGGAAAGACCAATTAGGAAACTATGTCATCAGTTGTATTGTTATAGGTCCCATAAGAATAGTCACCAAGGATTGAGAAAGAATATCACACAGAGTGTGGTGGAGAGTTTCATTGTGGGTACAAGCAGGTACAAGTAGGCACTCTGAAGAACAATAGTAGAAGATATCACCTATGAAGAATATAATAGGAAAAAAAGATACAGATGGCCATATGGTGAAGACAAGAGGTAATGAACAGTCAACACAAATGGTCCACCGGTATCACTGTGACAGAGATCACTTTTCAGTGTATACTATATACCAGCCTCTACTAAACAGTAGGAATACAAATAAAAACAAAAAACAGTCCCTACCCTCAAGGAACATACATCCTGATGGTAGAGGATAACACAATAAAGGGAACTAAAAGGGGAATTTGGGAGGCAAGGCATAAAAGTCTTGAGATTCAGAAGACTTAGATTAGAAGTGAGCATAGCTGAATTAGGCACTTATTACAATGCAGATTCCAAGGAGAAACTCCAAGGAGATGAGTGCAAGGATGAAAGTATTTCCAGCTTGAGAAGACAGTTGGGGGGAAGAGAATCAAGAGGAGAGCCAAATTTGAAGTGATCATGGGATAAAGTAAGAGAAACCTACAGAACATTAGGTATACCTCTCCTAGTGAACTTAAGGATGGATAAGCTTAGATAGCTTGTAATTTGCAATATCTAATCTGTCATTAGAGGAAACTTCCAAAATGATGAGATCACAGATCCATCTAAGTACTGGAATACAGTATTCCAGACAAGAGGTCTGAACTTCAGTGATAGATGAATGCAGTGAAGAAGACAAAGTGGGAGGTAAAGAATATAACAGACTAGATCTGGTAACTAGGATCATGAGAAGTGGGGGTGAGTGAGAGGGAGGATTCAAAGATGACTCCTAGGTTCCAATTCTGGGTAACTGGGACATTGGTTGGCATCATCAATAGAATTAGGGAAGTTGAAAATATTTGAATAATGGTGATGAGTTCACAGGATGAAGCTATTGAAGATAATTGACCACTGGCAAAACTGTAAGGTAGGCATAGTCGTCTTTGCTCCTCTCCCACATTTATGATCAGAACCTCTTATCCCCTCTTGGCTTATCTTCTTTCTTTTATTGGATTAAATATAGAGAGTTGGAAGAGACTTTAGACAGATTCATTTTACAATTAATGAAAACGAGGCCAAGCAAGGTAATGTGACTTTCCTTGGGCCATACAGATAGTAAGTGTCTGAAGAGGGATTTGAACCTCCGTTACTCCAAGTCCAGTGCTACCTTGTTAGTTAACTTCTTTAGCTCCTGAAGACTGGCAAGCCAGCAAGACATAAAGGAATTATGACATACTGACAGATGACAAGATAAATTTTATTAAATTTGGACAGGAGACCTTGCCTCAGTTCCCTTCAGTCATTCTTCACAGGCAAGCCACTGACCCAAGGGGTTGACCCTGAGGCTCAGCTTTTCCAAAGGACGTTATTGCCCAGAAAAGTTCATTTCAACCAGTGTCCTTGGAGGATTCCAGCAATATCAATTTGGCTTAGGTTCTGAGAACCTTAATTATTTTTATGAACCATTAAAGCATTTTACATGTTTCTAGACATTTCCTTAAGATTTACCACTGCTGCATTGAAATTCTGTCCTTTTCATTATTGCCCTGAGGCTCTCCACATAAGTCTGAGGCTCTTATTTCTGCTGCTTTGGTTTCATTTCTTCCCAACACCTTTCAAAGAACAGCCTGTCTGAAGTTATTAATATTTGCAGCTATTTGCATGATTATGAACTGACTCCAAGGAGAGGTTATAGATTTTCAGAACTGTGCAGAAAGTGGGGGTTTTATTTGTGTAATTCCTGCTTGCTAATTGGCAAATGAACTCCCAGGGTTTATCAACTTGTAAGGACAGTTTGAAATTTGGGTTGAAGGCATGTTACTGCTTCTTAATTTCTGAATCATAGCATTTTATTTTCTCTGCATACATGATTTCTGGAACTTTTCTCTAAAGAACTTTAGATGCTGAATCTTTAATGTCTGAGAATCCCTACTCTAAGAAATTCTTTCAGTCAACGTAGCCAATATAGTGAAGGATTTGGAGAATTTCAGAAAGTAATTTCCATGGACTTGAGAGGCTAATGCACTGTGGTAGACACTAAACTAGCCTCAGATTAAGGAAGACCTAAATTCAAGTTCCACTACTGAGACATACATACTGTGTGACCCTGGCCAGGGTCTTAACTTTTCCCAACTCTAGGCATTCTCCAAGGTTATGTTACATTGGTTCAGGATGGTTTTTCACTGACAGACATTGTGGGATAGTAGAAAGAGCTCTGGACTTGGATGTTAGAAGAATCGGGTTCAAAACCTGCCTCTAACACTTACTAGCCTTGTGCCTATGAACAGGCCACTTAACTCTGTGTGTTCTTCATCTGAATCAGAGCTAGGAATGCCTGTAGTAACAAGCTTATATGGTTGTTGCGAGATTCAAATAAGATAATGTGTGACCCCTCGAATAACTCCATAATTTGCAATCCCAGGTTGGATTCTCCAGAGGATAATTTATGTGCATCCCTAGTGCCTACTATCTGTTCAGCATTGAAGAAGTTTCTCTGGGCCAAAGTTTTCTCATAGAAAAATGGGGGGTGTAATAGTCATAATATTTAATATTAATAATTAATGGGGAAGCTAAGCAGCACAGTGGATAGAACGATAGCATGGAGTCAAGAAGAGTTCAAATCTGACCTCAGACATTTACTAGTTGTGTGACCTTGGGCAAGTCACTCAACCCTATTTGGCTCAGTTTCCTCATCTGTCAAATGAGAGGGAGAAGAAAATGGCAAATCTTTCCAGTATCCTTGCCAAGAAAACCCCAAATGAGGTCACAAAGAGACTGAAACAACTGACCAATAAGTCATGATATCTTATATTAATAATTAATAATAATATCTTAGCATCTGGGTAAGGTTTCATTCCTGACACTCATGAAATTCAATACAATGCCAGATCTGGGCCAATTTATAGTTAACTCCAATGGCATTTGGAAGAACCCGGATCATTATGTGCACAGGCTGCATTAACACAAATGTCACGTACGCTGCATTATTATGTAATTATCAGTATATTTACATTCTGTCCAACCTTGCCATGTTCATTTTTTAATTTCCTCTCTTAGGAACTTCTTAAGCAGAGCAGGTTGAGTATGTGTGTTTGCTTTTCTTTAATGGTAAGATATTTCATCACACTTCAATCTCTGTGGAGAGCAAGAAATATGTTCCCTAGCTGTACCTGTTGTGACTCTCCTGTTATTTCTATAGTCACTTGGTGAAGAGTCAGAGAATACTAAAGGGAGTGGCTTTCAAGAGAGAGTTTATTTCATGTGCGACTTAATGTGTAACCCCGATACTGCATATATGTCAGTACATCTGCGGAGCTTTCTCACTTCTCAGGGCTCTTAGAATCCACTTGGAAAACTAAGGGAAAATGAAAGCATGATAATCCTCTCCTCTTACCCTGCAAAACACACACACACACACACACACACACACACACACACACACACACTAGCTCCAGACCTGTGGCACAAAGCTCGCAAATTACAGAATGTTGTGATTTTTGTTAAAAGGAGGAAAGCAAAAGAAAAACTTTAATGAATGAGCATTAGTCACAAAGATGAATATATTTCCCCTTCTCCTATTTCCCCTTCTTTATCTCCTTGAAATGAATTAAAAAGCATTTATTAAATACTTACTATGAGCCAAGCACTGAGCTAAACATTAGGGACACACACACACACACACACACACACACACACACACACACACACACACACACACACTTAATAACAGTCCCTGACCTGAAGCTTTTCTTCAGGATCTTTCTACTATCTTTTTTTTTTAAACCCTTACCTTCAGTCTTGGAGTCAATACTGTGTATTGGCTCCAAGGCAGAAGAGTAGTGAGGGTTAGGCATTGGGGGTTAAGTGACTTGTCCAGGATCACACAGCTGGGAAGTGTCTGAGGCCAGATTTGAACCTAGGACCCCCTGTTTCTAGGCCTGACTCTCAATCCACTGAGCTACCCAACTGCCCCCCTTTCCTACTGTCTTAACAACTCAATGAACACTAGTTTTGGAGCTAGAGAACCTGATATTTAGTATCACATTACAATCCCTCTTAATCCTCTTCTGGAAAATGGAGCTATTAATGTTTAATATTGACTGGTCTTTTTAGCACTTAGATGGTAGAGTGGATAGGGTGCTGGTCTTACAACAAGAATATCTGACCTCCAATTGTGTCTCAGATACTGTGTGGGATCAGGTCAATTAGCCTCTCTGTGACTTGATTTCTTCATTTGTAAAATGGGAATAATACTAGAGTCTATCTCACAGTTATAGTTCTTTTAAGAGATGTGCAAATGTTGGCCAATAGCATTGACTACTGGGGCCCCTCCTGCCTGGAAAACTAGGTAGGTTAGATTTCTCTTTTCCCCTATGGTTCTTTGGTACCCTCAAGGGTGCTTGGGAGTGTTTAGGTTCTCTGCCAATGGCCCCAGGTCACTCTAATTGTGTTCTCCCAATTGTAATGAGGGGCTCCCCTGCACCCTAGTTCTATTTAGTCACTAAAAGAGAGATTAGCTTTTACGAAAAAAGATTTACTTCAAAGATACAATCACAAATACACAAACATTCCTCCAAGATGTAGGAGGCATAATGCCCTCCTGTCCACATACAATATTTTAATCTCTGGGGAGCGGAAGAGGACTAGGTTCAGACCTTGGATAGGTTCTTATAGAACTCAGTCTCAGGTCTTTAAAGTCCAAAGTCTCCTTCTGGCTAGAATCCCAGCTATCCTGGCTTCTCCTGCTTCCCCCACTAGTCAGGCTCCTCTGAAGTACTGCTCCAAGGTCTATATAACTTGAACTCCTGGTTAGATGGGGCATCACCCCAGCAACTGAACTCAAGAAGGATAAATTGAAGAGAACAGAAACAAATAATCATGAGGTCTATTTCTTAGAACCTAGGTAAAAAAGGAAAAGTGGGAGAAGAGAAATCTTTCTCTTCTCACTGAAGAATGATTCTAAATCATTCATCTTATCCACACAGTGGATGAACTGGTCTTCATGCTCTAGATATAGCAGAAGGGTCAGCAAGAGAGCAGAAAGAGTGCCACCCACTCAGCTCACCTTGTTGAAAGACACAGTTTGTTCACAATCAGTCAAAGGAGGCTACACTTTCCCACATGATAGAGGACAAAGAATATCTCCATCTTAGAAGATCTGGGCATTCTCCAAAGTCTATTACAATAGTGATGATTATTTAGGACTGGAAATAATAATAGCAACCATTAGCAATAATACATTTAATAGTACATATACTATATATAATATTTATACTTAAGTATCAATACATGATATCAACCAGCAAACATTTATTAGGCATCTACTGGTGCCAAGTATTGGGAATACAGAGAAACTATAAAACAGTCCTTGCCTAGAATGAGCTTATATTCTATCAGGGAGAAAGTATGTCCACTTATAAAAGTACACAGATGGGTCTGTGAGTTGATCAGTTAATGAGCTCCCTTCAATAACTGACACTACAACCCATTCGTTCCTGCCTATTCTATAGGACTCTTTTCATTCCCTCCCAAAAATTTGTCAGGAGTTTCCCCAAATGTGTTGGAGACCTTTCTTGTTTCCTTTGGACTTCATCAGGGTAAAAGGGAAATTTCTGCCATCCCCCACCATCCTTCCCTCTCACCAACTGACAGGGCAATCCCTTTCTTTCCATCATACAATTTATGGTTGATGCTTTTCTTTGGAGTTCCTAACTGATTATATGTGCTATTGGTTAAATGCTATAGGCTGCCGAAACCCACCACCAAGGGCCTTTCATATTGCTCTCCAGTTGAGGGTCAGAATCCCCTGTTCCTTAGTTCCATTTAGCTACTAACAGATTAGCTTTAATAACAACAAAAAAGATTTACTTCAGAGGCATAAAACAAATACACAAACTTATTCCCCCAACATGTGGTAAGCATAAGATGCAAAAAGCAGATAGGAAATTCTATGGGAGAGTTGCTTTATAAACTGAGTGATTTTCCCCTTCTTTTGCCAGAATCATGGACAAAGGGTTGAAATCATCCATGTCTCAGTGGGTGTCCCTTCATGCCCATCTCACTTAGTTCTTAATTACCAGAACCTTTGGGTAGCTCATCCAGCACCCAGATGTCTATGTCTGTGAGACTGTGGCTTTCACGGAGCTGGGCTTCGCTACAGAGAAATGTCAGCGACTTAGAGCAGTTGGATTTTATTGTTGTTGTTGTAGTTGTTGTTAGTGTCTCTTAAGATTCCCCTCATGCTGCCACCATTCTGATATAGTTTATATTTTTCAGGCCATTCAGCAGCAGAAGCGCAGTTTCAAACCTTCTCTGTATTTCCAGTAATATGTACATGATATGCAGGCCCATGATGCCAGTGCGTGGCTGCTCCCAGTGAGAGCTGAAGACATGCTGGGCATTCTGATGTGGTCAGACCATGAGCAAGTAGAAGGGAAGAGGGGACAGAGAGTTGGTCAGCCATAGCAGGCAATTGCAAAAGGTGCTAATGAATGCAAAAGCAATGGAAACAAGTGCCCCAAGCCTGGGGCAATGCCATGGGAACCAAGAGCCTGCTGTCTGTTCCCTGTTTGCCAAAGAGCGGAAGCCTTGGGGAACTGAACTGAACTTTTGTACCTTTTCAACCAGTTGGAGATGAGCCTTTGTATTTTTCTTAATGGAAAAACAAATCACCCAGTCACAGTTGTGGCTTTGAAGCCAAGGTGAGAAGCAAGTTTTTATTATCAATTCTATTTTCTATTCTCCTAAAACTTTCACACTCACAAAATGCCTCCCTACTGATCTGAAATAGTAGACACCAACCACCAATCTATAGTAATCAAGTACCTACATCACAGGGAGTGGGAGATGGGTTTGGGGACCTCATGATAGAGAGACCCAAGTCTGGGCAGTGGGCTTGCCCCTAAAGTATCAGGGGAAAGGATATTTTTCCTCAATTCCTTCTAGACTTTTGGGATAGATATCCTCTTGTGGAAGGTAATGAATTTTTATTGGTCTTTCTGAACTGGGGTGGTGGGGGGGGTCAGTCCCTAGTATCTCTTGGTAAAGGAGAACCACATCTCAATGGAGGCTCAAGCAGATAACAATTAGAGAAGGCACACCAATCCCTCAGGGGTGTCTCTAGAAATCTGAAGGGGCAATGCTGCTCCCTGTGTTTTTGAGTATGAAGGCAGTGTCCTTCCTATATTAACAGACCATTCCTGACAAAATTTGTGGAAATTTATATGCTCCTTTATTTAGGGATGAGTTTTCTTTGGAAATTGCCAATGAAAAATTCAAAATAACTATATTAGATCTTCAAACATCTTGCCATAATTATTTTCACTTTTGCTGATGTTTTTGAAGCAAGCAATTGATGCTGAAATGGCACCGTGAATAGAGTTCTGGGCCTGAAGTCAGAAAGATTTGAACCCAATCCAGCCTCAGATACTTAGTACCTGTGTAACCTTCACTTAATCTAGGTCTACCTCAGTTTCCTTGGCCACAAAATAGGAAATGATAGCATCTACCTTCCAGGGTTTTTGTGAGAATCAAATAGTTAATACTTATAGAGTACTCAGCACAGTGCCAGGCATTTAGTAGATATTTGATAATTGCTTGTTTCCACCTAGCCTTTCTTCCTTCTTTCCTTCCTTCTTTTCTTCTCTCCTTCTGTCTTTATGACAGGTCCTCTATTAGAACCCCTGCTGACATTTTCCTTAGCATCCAATTCAACTAAGTTGTCTAACTTGAAAGACATCAGGGTTCTTGTCCTTTCTGAATGACATTTACAGCTTTTCACATAAAATTCTCCTCACAGTAGCTGCAGGGCCACAGATGCCAGGTGGATTTTCTAAGATCAGGGAGATGTTCAGAGGTATGTTTGGAAATTCTGGTTTCCAATGTCATAACTATTCTTCTATAGAGAGCGGCTTTATCACATGTCAAGAAAAGAAAGTATTGCGGTGTTTAGGAAAAGGCTGCAAGGAGCAAGCTATATTTGGAGTAAGAGGCTTGAGTAAAAAACCGAGCTCTGTTCCTTGTTACCTGTTTGACCAAGCTCTGAATCTACAAGCAAATATGAGTTAACCGGTAGCTAAGATCCATTTTGAGACATCAGCTAAAGACAGCTTGTGGTACTGAAGGAGTGATGGATTTGGGGTAAGAGGATCTGGGTAGTAAACCCAATTCTGCTACTTATTCCATGGGCCTTGGGGTGTGTGTGCCATTTTTAACCTATAAATGAGGGCAATGGAGTACATGACCTCTAAGTTTCCATCTATCTCTAATTCTATGATCCTCTGACATCTCCAAGATAGAGTTATTCCCAGGTGGATGATTTATAAATGTTAGTTCATGGTGATGTTAGTGATGCTGAGTCACATCTCTTGCTTGGTAAAGTCATCAGAAAATGACCTGTTTCTATTTTTGGTCCCCATACTGTTAAATGGCATAATTGTTCGTCATCCTTGTCCAATTCAGCTAATGGTTACCAAACTGCCTAATAAATCTTGAATTGCTGCTTCTAGTGGTTGCTTTTTTACTAATATCACTACTGATGATGCGTCTACAAACACATAGGGAAAATAGCTGGAAAGATTAATAATGCTTTTCCAGTTGCAAGAAGAGCAAGAAAGACCTGATTCTCTAGCCTAGAGATGGTTAGACAAGGCCTAGAATGAAATGCTAGGTTTAAATTTGCTGCATCCTATTTGGTTTCCTCACTGGCAAATATGAATCAGCATTTCAAAACATCAAAGGATCACAGATCCTAATCCAAAAGGGACTTCAAAGGCTATTTGTTCAACCCATTTCACTTTATAGATGAAGAAACTGAGGTCCAGAGAGACATGGCTTTACCAAGTTGGGACTTGAATTTAGAATTCAGAACTCTGAAGCCTTGCTACTTCTTCATATACTTTTTTTTAAAAGATGTTTGTCAGGAATATATGGAAAGACATGAGAGATGTGCCTTAAGAAGGGAAATTAACAAAAATATGAGGGAAAGAAAAAGAACAAGGAGCTATGAGAGGCAAAAAGAAGGAAAACGTTGGCAAAATGAAATAGGGGGAGAGTGAGAAAGACAGAGAGAGGAGCAAGAGGTGTTAGGGAGGCTCCTAGCCTAACCCGTAGAGTCACTAAGTCTAGACTCCAGATGTGATACACAGACTCAGTGAGTCCAACACTGGACTCTGTAAATATCTTAGCCAGATGTCATGGGGCTGAGCTGCAAATACTTGCACAGTGTGACAGAATTGGCTGTTTCTTTTCAGTGTTTTGCTCTTTAGAGTATGACTGGTCACTCAGCTGGCAGCAACGCAACTATGCTGCCAGAAGAGGAAAAGCCCCAAGCTTAAAACTGTGGGCAAGCTTTAGGCTAGTGCCCAGAATGACAAGGTGGAGTGCTGGAGCTCTAGACTGTCTCTGGAGAGAGGTCATCTGGGTCCAGAAGAATAGACCTGTTTACCTTTCCAACTGGATTGGATCTAATTCAGAGAGACTGTCTGGCCCAGTGAAAGATATTTAATTAATAAGCCTGTAAAGGACACCAGAAGGGTAAAAACCAGGATCCTGAAGGATATATGAGCTATCACTCTTTTTTTTAGTTTATTTATTTAATTAATGAATTTAGAATATTTTTCCATGGTTACATGATTCATGTTCTTTCCCTTCCCTCTTCCCACTCCCCTCCTTATAGTCAATGAGCAATTCCCCTGGGTTTTACATGTATCATTGATCAAGATCTATTTCCATATTATTAGTATTTGCACTAGGGTGATCATTTAGGGTCTACATCCACAATCATATCCCCATCGAACCATGTGATCAAGGAATTATTTTTCTTCTTCATTTCTGCTCCCACAGTTCTTTCTCTGGATGTAGATGGTGATCTTTCTCATAAGTGCTAGTAGAAAAGCCAATTACATTTGATTGCACCATACTGTATCCATCTCTGTGTACGAGTTCTCCTGGTTCTGCTCCTTTCACTCTGCATCAATTCCTGGAGGTTGTTCCAGTTTACATGAAATTCCTCCAGTTCATTATTCCTTTTATGAGCTATCACTCTTGATAATATCTCTGCTTGGAAATCATGGGTCACTTCCGTATATGCAAAGAAAAAGACACATGTGTATGAATATGTATATGAAGATATATGTATATGAAAATATGTATATATGAATATATCATGAATAATATATGTGAATGGAGAGTTATTAACAAAGAAGGCAAATGTTAAAAGTGGATTCTAGCAAGTTTATTCTTCAATTTATCTTCTTTCCATAGGATCCATAAAAAATAATGCATAAAGAATGAGTGATCAGAGATTCTTTTTTAGAATATTCAAAAGTGAATAACATTTTTCTGATCCATAATAATGAATCCTGATCTAGAACCCATTAGTGATGGCATCAAATAGCTTGAATAACAAGCTCAGACAAGAAGTAGGAAAAGCAAACTAGATCACAGAGGGGGAAAGTGTACAGTCAAGACAATCTCTGGTCAATCTTGTGTCCAACCAAGTTTGTTTTTGTTGGCATCTCACTTTCCAATTCGAGACCACTTATTCATTCTCCTAGTTCCTTCTTCCCTTCTCTAATTCATTTTAGTTCTCATCTCCCTGTTAATTCATTCCTAAACTGTTTTCTGATGATGTTCTTAAAGTAGAATGACTTCTACAGTTATCTATATTGCAAGGACTGGAAGACAGAAACCACTGCAAGATGTACAAAGGAAGAAAGCCCTAATAGCAGAAATCCAGGTAACATATCAGGTCTGTTTTGTACATGTGTACAGTTTTGGAGTTCTACATAGTTCTTACTTAGCAAATTTATTTCTCAAACATCTCCTGGCATTTCCAACTAACCAATCAATCCAACCAGCCTCAAAAACATCATTAATGAAATAGGTTAGCTTTTTCAATTATTTTCTGTCATTCCACAAAATAATTCTTCGTTGAAACTGCTGTTTGTGTGTGTGTGTGTGTGTGTGTGTGTGTGTGTGTGTGTGTGTGTGTAGCTTCAAATATTAAAATGGTCATTTAAGGTAGAAATCCACTTTTTTAGTCTAGACAGTTTTCCTGGCATATGCAATGAAGAGTAATCTTCTTAGAGAGGCTCTCAGCTTTCTTAGATATCATACTTTTCCTACCCATTAAACATCAGACTCTCTCAAACCTCTTCATCAGAGTCCATATTTTTGCCTGCTTGAGGCCTTTAATTTCTAGGTTATAAGAATGAGAGAATCTTGCATCAGATTTTTTTGAGGTTATTTCTCTACTTTCTATGACTTCAATATTTCTTCAACCCCATTTTTTTTATCATAAATGACCATCCTTAACTCATCTAAAGAGGTTTTATGCCTCAATAACAATTGAGCTGTGGTGGGGAAAACAAACAAACAAACAAACAAACAAACTAGTGTTTTAGATTCAAATTCTCTGATTTGGGACTAAGCTTCTAAGATCATTGGAAAGATGTGCCCAGAATGAAGATGCTCTTACTTCCAAAGTTGAAAATATTTTTTCCATTCCCATCCCAATATCCCACTTAGGATGTATTAGCCCATCTATGGGCTTACTGCTCTCCTTCTAAAAAGTCCTATACAGGCAAGTACTGTGATAAAGAGTAGAAGAAGGGATGTGGGAGATATTTGCAAGAAGAAAGAGGTATGTAGGATTGACAAAAAAAGAAAATTATACTTTATATATTTATTATATGCTATAGTACGTTACATAACATATTATGTATATTATGTGTTTCATATAATTCCATTCATTTGGAGAGATATCAAGCCTACAAGCAGGGTCCTTGGTCCAGAATGGGATGTGAACTCCTTTCTTAGCCTTCCCTTCTCTTGGACCAGTAGCTTTCATTATATCATCCAGTTTCCCTACTCCTATCTCCCTTTCTAGACATCTCCAGAAACTCATTATATATTTATCTTTGAAAAGCCTCCTATCCCCACCCAGTTTAGTATTATTTGTAACATGGGAAATCCAGGAGAAAGTGGGAGATAAAATTTCTGTCTTGTGACCTAAAGTAATATAAACTCTCTGAGATTGCTGAGAAATTCTTTAGGATTGTTTCTAATGAAAATCCTATACCAGAGCCTGGTAACACTTCATATAACTTACTGAAAATACTCCTTTAGTGAAGAGGCTTTGATAGAACTTTTACTCACTCTCTTTAGCTTGGTCCTTTCTTATAATATCAATTTACTCTAAGATTTCCCTCTGACCTTCTTTGCAAAAATCTGTTTTCATGTATAAGGATCAAAGAAATGACTGACTTTCATTTTACAAATGAAAGAACTGAAGTCACATGTATAATGTTTAGAATTGGGTCTAGACCAGTGATTCCCAAAGTGGGCACTACCGCCCCCTGGTGGGTGCTGCAGCAATCTAGGGAAGCGATGATGGCCACAGGTACATTTATCTTTCCTGTTAATTGCTATTAAAATTTAAAAAAAATAATTTCCAGGGGGCTAAGTAATATTTTTTCTGGAAAGGGGGAAGTAGGCCAAAAAAGTTTGGGAGCCACTGGTCTAGACTATATATATATA
>NC_058130.1:596943396-596955077 GCF_016433145.1 Gracilinanus agilis | reverse complement strand
CTCTCTCTCTCTCTCTCTCTCTCTCTCTCTCTCTCTCTCTCTCTCTCTCTCTCTCTCTCTCTCTCTCTCTCTTTTTCTATCTCTCTCATACACACACTCACAAACACACACATGCATAAGCACATGTAGACACACACCCAGAGGCACAGAATACAGCATTAGAAGCTGAGCCTATGATACATGTGTCCTGGGATTCAGAGGGGTATCAGCTCCAACACTGCCAGGCATGTGAGAGCTGCCTTGGGAAGAATGATTGACTTCACTTAATGAATTCCCCCTTTCTCTTCCAAACAATATGTATCAAAAAATAGAGTGCATTTGCCAAAGACTCTTCACACACTGTACACAAGGCCACCAATGGATTCTGGAATATTTCGCTATATTTGAAGTTTGGTTTGAAAAGCCAAGTGCTGATACTGCTTATGAAATTTAATGGAGCCAAGTTGTGTTTTTCTTTTTTCCCTGTTCAAATAAAGTCCTTGCTTGTACTGTTTTTAAAGTTTCTGTCGACAGATCTTAACAATATTTTAGTTCTGTAAATTGTTTTAAAATGTTTTTCTTTAATGTAATATATTTTGCCTCTCTCCCCCCACAAAGCATACCCCAATTCTGAATGCATAAGCAATCCCTGTGGAGTGTCCTTGGCATCAGATGTAAAATTCCAAAGTACCTAATTTATTTGATTGATTGATTTCTCAATGTTTTTAAAGGGTACCAAGCCTAACAGCATATAATTTTTCTCTTACCAAATGGAATATGAATGAATAAAAGATAATTGCATTTTTTGTATTCACCCCGTTGTCTTTGTAAATTTCTTTCCCTCAGCTCTACAGTGTATTTGAAAGCATCTCTGCCTTTTACAAAAGTATATATATATATATATATACATATATATGTATATATATATTTTTTTTCACCCTGCTGCTCTTAAACAAGGCCACTGCGCTCCTCCAAGCCTGAGCTTTTTCAATGCATCCCCTTAGTCTTGATGTTGCCAGGGTACCAGTAGCATGGCTTTTAGCTTCAGAGGGGTGTAGAGATTCTTATCAAGTCATCTTATAGTTAAATAATATATGCATATTCTTTTTCTTTAAAGGTCTCATGCTCTCTGCAAAGATATTCATTTCCCCCCCTCTTAGGAGGAGGTGGACTCCCCTTCTAATAAAAATAAAATGGAATCTGAGCCTCTAAATACAAGAGCATTGATGATGGAACTCTTTTTTTAAATCCTTTTTCTTTTAAAGTACATTAGTCACCAACATGGTTATCCAAGATGAAACTGGCCAGATTGATTACATTCTCTTGTCTTGATAACCACAATGATTAATTCTTGTACGAAAAAAGAATGTCATATATTTTTAAAAGAGTCTAAGTTATAAAAACTACAAAGTTTGTGTGAAGAAAACACCAAAATAAGATCTTATGATCTCCCTCACCATCAATACCAACGCAATACTGTAGTCTCCAACTCAATCAAACTTCAACTACTCAACTATTCTATGATAGTCAATGTAGGATACTGGAAAGTACACTGAATCTGGAAGCAGAGGACTTATCCCATCTCTGCTATTTATTATTCATATAAGCATGTGTAAGCCATTTAATTTCTTCAGACATCAGTTTCCTAATCTTTCAAAAAAGGGATTGCATGTTAAGAATTTTCTTCAAGGTCTCTTAAAAATTTTAGTTATGTGGTCATTTGCCTTGTTGCAAAGAAGGTTCAGGTCAGATTTGGAAGTATTTTTTAAAAACCCTTAATCTCAGGGCAGCTGGGTAGCTCAGTGGATTGAGAGCAAGGCCTAGAGACAGGAGGTCCTAGGTTCAAATCTGGCCTCAGCCACTTCTCAGCTGTGTGACCCTGGGCAAGTCACTTGACCCCCATTGCCTATCCCTTACCACTCTTCTGCCTTGGAGCCAATACACAGTATTGACTCCAAGATGGAAGGTAAGGGTTTAAAACAAACAAACAAACAAACAAAAACCTTTAATCTCTGTTTTAGTAGCATTGCTAAGATAGAAAAGTGTCAAGGGTTAGGCAAGTGAGTTACTTGCCCAGATCACACATCCAAGAAGTGTTTGAGGTCACATTTGAACCAAAATCCTCCTGACTCCAGGCTTGACTCTCCATCCATTGTTCTACCTATCTACTCCCAGAAATATTTATTTTCAAAAGCACCTAGTTTTTAGTAACAAATACAACTTATTTTTAGAGGACATATAACATACAGTATATGTGTGTGTGCCCCCAAAGAATCAGTCTTATAAACATAGATGGTCACCAGCATTTGCTTATTTCATATATTTCATAAAGTGCTTTCATTATCAGTAGCTGAGTGATTTGACTGTGTTCCAGCAAGGATGACCATATATTTTGATTGTCCTTACACTAAAAAAATAGGTATTGCATATATTTGTTATTAAACGCATGCATTGATAACATTACTGGGTTGGGTTTTTTTGCTTACAGGATGAATTAAGAATATGTAAAAGGCTTTTAAAATTATTTGGTAGGTGAATCAGTATCAGTTTCATGACTGCCTTCTCAAATGTCTCTACATGTATGTTTTAGGGCTTATTGAACACACATTTGGAAAGAAATAAGTTGGCTTAGAGATCTAAATAATGATTTATAAAGATAATAGTATAAGGTGAATTTACCTAAGTGAACATTGGCTCTCCTTGTGAATCTATGCAATTTATTTAACCTTGGTAGTTTTCAATTTCCTTATCAAGGTCATGTCAGGAGTAATAAAACCAAACTTCTATTTAGCAAAGTACCTACTATGTGCAGAAAAATGTGCTACACACTAGGAAGACAAAGGTGAAACAATATTATCTAACCTCAAAGAGTTTATTATGGCAGGGATTAAAAATAAAACTTTAATAAAGAGCTATATTATGGTTTGTAGAAATGACAAGGGCATAGATAGGAAAAGGCCAAAAAAAGGAGAAAAGATGAAAAGATTACAAAACAAAAAAATCATTTATAAATGGGAATGGGAAGGGAGGGGGAGGTAGGAAAGATCACCCAGAGACTAGCTGGGATTTGTAGAAAAAGAAAGATTTTAATAGGTACAGACAGGAATAGAACATATTCCAGGTAGATGGTGACCCAATTCACAGAAATAGATAGGAAGGGACATAATTCAACCAGGAAATAGAAAATGGTCTAATTTTCATAGAACTTAGAGCATATGAAAGACTTGAAATGCAGCCTACCATCCTTTGGGGGAAAATATACTAGTTCTCTCCACCCCACCCCCTACTCTAAATCTCCAACAGATAAAAAATCAAATGTTTACCATATTGATCATGAGTTTTTTGGTGAGAGGATCATAGCACCACAGGTAAAGGGAATGTCCAAGACTAAATGTATAATCCTCTTTATACAGAAGAAGAAATTGAGTTTTGGAGGGATTAAGTGACTGATCCAAGATCACATCCAAGTTTTAAATAAAAACATGCTTCCAAATAGATCAATAGTGGGAAAATCCTTAATGATGTACTCAAGGAGGCTGCTAAAGGAGAAAATAGAGAATCCCTATTCTATGAGGATGACCTCAAGGGTGAACCTGTGTAATCTATCTGAAACGGATTCTTTAGAGCTCCCAACAGAATATCCTGGTCTGGAAGTATCTTGGACCTGTTAGAAGGATACATATTCCCTCTGAAATTCTGGGCTTGTTGAAATCTATGATGCAATATAGTATAATGAATATGATATTCAAAACCAATCACATCTAATAATTCATTTCTCTTCACAGAATCTTTTGTGAAGATAAATACAACAAAAGGATCATTCTCCATTTTACAGATGGAAAACAAACAAAAATAAAAACAGAGAGAATGAGGGATTTGCCCAAAGTTATCTGGAAAGTAAAAAAAAATACTTTCTGGAAAGATTTACCTGACATTGTTATATAATGCTTACTGTGGTTATAAAATAAATGACAAATAAAACCTCAAAACCTAATTACTCATCACAAATAGCCTCAACAACTCTAGTCTAATATCATGGTTTCCCAGTTGTGTGTACAGTACCCTAGGCTGTCACAACAAAATCATACTGGTACAGTGCAATATTTTAAATTTTTAAGGGAAATACAGTGATATTCATCTGTCAAACATTATGTGACTACTATCCCAAGGTAGTTCACAGTTTCAACACTGGATCACTTACCTTCATTTTAATGAAATTCTTGACTATTTAAGATATGTTTTTGTTTATTTGTACCTTCAACTATGTCAATGACTTCATGAATTTTCTTATTTTCAACACCATATCTTTGTAAAGGTTGGTTTTTCGTAGTTTGCTACAAGAAAAAGCAAGTGCCTTGTGAAAAAAAAGATTAGAAAAATACAGGAATTATATTTGAATTTCAGAGAAAGAAAAACATTTAGGTATGTATGATATTTACTGTCAAACACTCAGTTTGAATTTACAAGCTAATTAATTTAAATTTCCCCCAACAAAGCAGGTTGCAACTGTGTGACTACTTACCCTGTGACTCTTGTTCATGTGTTCCCAAAATTTTCTCAATGTTCTGAGGGTTAGTCTCATTTTCTCTTACCATAAAGAAACTGGAAAATAAGTAAATATTTATTAAATATTCAGTATGTGTCAGAGGTAATGTATGTAGCATAAGGGATAGAGAACCATACTTGAAGCTAGGAAGATATAAATTCAAATTCCAGCTCTGATATATTTTGACTTGGTTGTTTTGAGAAAGTCATTTAATTTCTCCATGTTCTAAGATTAAGAGTTATAGAGAAAGGGCTAACCTGCCTTGGTAGAAGAGATGTTCTTTCCAAGGAGATTTTTCTACTAATACAGATTCAATTCCTAACCCAGTCCCTTTAGACCACGTGGGGAATAAAACCAAAAATATTTTGTGTTAAGTATTGCACTAAACATTGGTAATACAATGATAAAAGTCAAACAGTCCCAGTTTCCAAGGAGCTTATATTTCCTAGGGGAGAGTTCCATATATCCATATGGAGGTATATAAATCCGACATATAGAAAGCAATCTTTGAGGATAACTAGGAAGGGCTTCTTTCAACAGAAGGTAATGCTTGAATTGCATCTTAAATGAAAGCAAGGTTTCCAAGAGGCTGAGGTAAAGAGGTAGAGTATCCTAGGCAAAGGAGAAAAACAGGTCAAAGGCATAAAGATGGGGCACAGAGCATTACATGCGAGAAATAGGGAGGTTTAAGTTTTGTTCTAGGCATGATGCTAAGGGGTAGGGTACAAATATAAATAGTACACAGCAACAATTCCTGTCCCCAAGCAGCTTAAATTCTAATAGATGAAGACAACACACATAAGAATGATGGCCAAGAAGAATTGTTTTGGTTTGAGAAGTGATGGTGACCCCCTCACCTGTCAGATTGGCTATTATGACAAAATGGAAAATGAGGGTAAAACTTGGAGAGGATGTGAGAAAATTGAAACACTAATCCACTGTTGGGGAAGTCGTGAAGTGATTCAACCATTCTGGAAAGCAATTTGGACCTGTGTCCAAAGGGCTATAAAACCAGAAATATGATTACTAGTTTTGTATCCCAAAGAGATAAAAACATCAAGGAGAAGGACATATTTATACAAAAAATATTTAAAGTGGTTTTTTGTGGGAGCAAAGAATTGAAAAGTGAGGGGAAACCCATCCATTGGGGAATGGCTGAGTAGTTGTAGTTGTAGTATATGATTTAATGAGATATTATTGTGCCATAAGAAATGATGAGCAGGAGGAGCTTGGAAAAACCTGGAAAGAATTACATTAAATGAAGCAAAGAGGAGTAAGCAGAACCAGGAGAACATTGTACACAAACTGTTTGATAAACAACTGTGAATAACTTAGCTATACTCAGTAATATAAGAATCTAAAAAAGTTCCAAAGGATGCATGATAAAAATGCCATCTGCTTCCAAAGAAAGAATTGATAGAGTCTGAATCCAGACCAAAGCAAACTTCTTTCACTTTCAAATTGCACATGTAAAATCAATATCGGATTGCTTACTATGGAAGTGGAGGTGGGGGAGGAGACAGAAAGGGAGGGAAAGAGTTTAAGATTCAAAAATTTCTCTAAAATGTTAGAAACTATTTTTACATGGAATTGGGAAAATTTTTTTATTTAATTTATTTTTTTCAAGATTTATGGTGAGTCAGGTGACAGGACAATTGTTTGACATTCTTTCTAGGAATGATAGTGTTGATTAGACCACCTTTCCCAGGATTAAATTAGTAATTGGAGTCGGGGTGGGGATTTGAGGAGGTAGGGATGGCATACAACACTTGTGCAACCTATCACAAAGATGACCAGATGGGCAGACCCAGTGCACTGAGTCTGGGTCATATTGGGGACTGAGAAATCCACCTATCAATAGTCCAGGGCCCCATGGTGGAAGCTATAGAGTGCCAGTAACTGGTTTGGGTGAAAAGTATAGGCAGTTTGTGTATTGAGGGACAATGACATGGATAATTCTCCCAAGTGAGCAATGTGTGAAGAGAAGAGTAATTTGTAAAAACAGAAAGGAAGAGTGGCAACAGCACACATGACGAAACATGAAACACAAATCTCAAGTCATCTCTACATCAAGAAAATTCTTGACGAGAAGGGAAAGCAAGACAGTTAGTGAAAATGAGCTAGTAAAAGACTCATTTCCTTAGATATGTATTAAGGTAGTACTGACCTACTTGCTGGTAGATACTTCATTTCCCATTTCCACACCTCTGCAATGTTTTGCACCATGTCTGGAAAGTTCTCCCACTTGACCCCCCAACTATGAGAGCCCCTGACTACTTTCAGGCCTCATCTTAAATGCCACTTTCTTTAGGAGGGTATTACAAGCCTCTCCAGCTGCTGATATCTTTCTCTCTGAGTTTATCTTGTCTCTACTTTGTAGGTATCTTTTTATATACCTTCATAATCACCTGTTTTCTCCCTAGCATATATTAAACACTAAATAAGTGTTCACTTGATTGATTGATTGTATATTTGTGTATTTGCACAGGCTACCCTTTACTCCATATCCATACCTTCATCTCTTCTTTAATTTTCTTTTAAGTTTCAGATTAGACACCATCTGAGAAGCCTTCCCTGATGGTACCCAACCCTCTAGTTGAAAAGATTGTTTCATTCTGCAAATATTCCTAGCATATTTTGTTTACATTTCTTTTATGACCCTATCACTTGTTACCTTAAATAACCCTCATTTCTCTCCATGTCATATGTCCCCATTCCCAGTATCCCAATAAAATAATAAACTCAGGATTCCTTCCTTCCTCCCTTCCTTTCTTCATTCCTTCCTTTCTTCCTTCTTTCCTTCTCCCCTCCTTCCTCCTTCCTTTCTTTCATAATACCTAAGCAGAGAAGAAGGGATTAAGCATTTATTTGGTCACCACTATGCCTCAGGCACTGTGCTCAGTATCTTTTATAAACTTTTGTACAAATATTATTTTATTTGATCCTCTTTAATTATGCAAAGTAGGTGATATTATTATTTTCATTTTATATTTTGAGAAACAGAGGCAAACAGAGATTAAATGTCTTTGCCAAAGTTACACAGCTAAATTTCTGAGGTGAGATATGAGCTTAGGTATGCTTGACTCCAGTCCTAGAATCCACTTCATCCCCAGCTACTTCAAACACAGTATCTGGTACATAGTAGAAACTTTAAAATGAGCTTTGAATAGTATTGGGTGAAATAGCTAAAGACCGCAAAGGGGAACAAGTAGGTCCCTGAGGCATCTTAGTTTGAAAAACTAACTCAGCTCTGGAATGTATAGATAGTAAATAGCTATTCTCCTTTTTTAAATAAAGCTTTGGCCAGATCCCTACTGGAGCTGTTTCCAATTCTGGATTCTACAACCTAAGGGAGATGAGGCATACTTAGTAAAACACAACAAAGATGATTTAAGAACTGGAAATAAGAGGAAAGGTCAAAGGAACCTGAATGATTCCATCTGGAGAAGAAAAGGGTGAGATTTAATAACTGTCTTCATGGATATGAAGAACTTTTCCACAGAGAGCAAAGACCAGCTGGTATCGGTCTCCACAGAGGAATGAGCAGGAAAGAATGTGTTCAAGCAGTAGACTAAAGAATTCCAATCAATGTTTCCACTAAACTAAATATCTGTGTCACTGACAACAGAAGTATTTGGGAGTATAGTTTCTATTGGTCTGTGGAAGGCAAGCTTATTATGTGGATTGTGTTGGCTTTTTTTTACCCAGGCATCCTATTCCTGCACCATTTTGAGCCCCCTGGAAGTACACCACCCCAGCAAACTTTGAAATCACCAGTTAAAACCAGTTTAGAAACCAATAAGAAAGTAACCAAACTATGTAGCATAGGACACATATTGCCACATCTTTTATAAGCAGAAAATAGGACAGAAATCTGAAAGATAAATTATAGACTGTAAAACATGTCATCTGGGTACTGACAGGTATATATATATGTGGAGTTCAATATCTGAAAAATGGTCCTCCAGCCTTGGATCAAAAGAAACTCAGTGCCTTAAGAAGTAGCCTATTCAGAACTCTGGTGGTGGTGCTCCTTCCTTTCAGTCTCATTTGCCTCTATTTTATTTCATTTGGGTTTTTCTTAGCAATGATATTTAATGTTTTGACACTTCCTTCTCCAGTTCATTTTGCAGATGAGAAAACTGAAGGAAATATGGTTTAGTGATTTGTCCTAGGTCACATAGCTAATGTCTGAGGCCAGAATCTTCCTGACTCTGGGACTGGTGCTTTATCCACTGTGCCCCCTAGCTGCCCTCCTCTATATCCTATACTTGGGTAGCCCTAAATGTTAAGGCACTTTTCATTACATCAAGCCTGAATTTCCTTCAGAAACATCCTACTCAAGTGCCTCATTGTCACCTGGAGGTGATCCTGGGTTCTTGTAGACTGTCAGTGGAGTGCATGTCCCAAATACTTTCTCTTATCTGGAAAAGCTTTGAATGCAGAACTAACAAGAGATCATGACTGTGACATAAGAAATGAAAAAGATGATCACAAAAAAAATCCTGAAAAGACTTATATGAAGTGATACAAAGTAAAGTGAGCAGAACCAAGAAAATGTTGTATACAGTAATAGCACTAATGTATGATGATCATCTGTGAAAGATTTAATTATTATCAACCAGGAAAGGATGCAGGACAACTCTAAGGAATTCAGGACAAAAAAGGGATATCTAACACCATAGAAGGAACAGAGTCTAAATGTAGATTGGAACATAGAGTTCATCACTTTATTTTCCTATGAATTTTTCTCTAGTGTAAACAATACTTGTCTTGTAACACAACATGACCAACACAGAAATATGTGTTATATGATAATATATACACAAACTATATTATATTACCTGCCTTCTTGGGAGGTGGGAGGGATAGGAAGGAAAGAGAGAATATGAATTTAAAAATATCAGAAAATTATTATTAAAATTGTATTAACATGCAATCTGTAAAATCTGGGTACAAATACAATTTAAAAAACAGATTACAGCTGCTTTAGAAGTACCAGCTTAGGACAGAATGGCAATGTGGTTATTTGGTGATGAATTCTTTGACCCCAGTAGTCCAAGAAACAAAAATACAAAATGGTTCCCATTTCACTTCTGCAGGGACAGCAGCAAAGCAGAAATAAGAAAAAGAGATATAAATCACATCTTTTTAAGTTATATAGAATTAGTTGGTTCTAGGTTGATATTCTCCAGGTGAGATGCTTATCTGACAACTAACAGAAATGGAATCATATCAATCTTGACCTTTTCAGTGTAAATGGGACCAGAAGACAAAAGGAAGTAAAAGGATATTTCCCAAGTTCTCCTTAGGATGGCAGCCCAAAAAAGGAACTTGACAATACTGTTTTTAACATGAATTTGAGGACAACAAACAACATTATTACCTGGAAACCTGGATATCTCTTATATCGTTCATGAAGAACATATTTGCAAAAACCAAACAAACACCACAAAAATATTTGCAGTTTATGGTCAATCATCAGTTGTGGAGGAAGAGGAAGCAGAGACAATCTACAAACAATTCATTGGGTACTTAGGGATTTCAGGGCAAAGACAGGCATAGAGAAGGAGGGCAAAATCTTGGGTGATTCAGGAGTTAAGAAATATAAGCCTAAAGTCCTACAGACTATACATAGTCTTCATTTCTACACCTTTTAAATATTTTCTTCAAAAGGAAGCATTACATTTAATAAGCATCATTTAAAAATGAATATTACATTCAACAGACTGAGAACTTTTTCCACAGTAGGAGTCGTTTCTTTATATAGCTAGTTGTCTGTAAGCATTTAAACCATTGTCTTGTTAGGGGAGAAAAATCAGTGCCAAATTAGAGGAGAGATTAAAAGTGAAAAGATAGGGCATGGATGTGAGATAATTCCAACCTGTCCTAATTTAATAAATAGCTGATGTTGGAAAATAGGAAATGAAATAGATGAACAAAAACATATATCTGCTCAGAATAGCTCCATTTCCTAAGGAATTTTAACCTGTGTAACTCAGTTGCCAAAACAAAAAGATAAAAAGAGCCTAGAAACCACCTCAGTCAGCAAACACATTATGATATCTTTGCCAAATGGAGAGATATGGTAGCCTCGGGCAACATCAGTTTCAAATATAAACTCATTTGTAAAATCTTGCAGAGGAGGTTGGTGTAAGATTATGAGCAGTATTGCCTAATAAAACAGCAAGCTACCATAGAGGGGAAAATAAGTTTATAAAAACGTTGGTGAAAGACCTAAGAAAGCTAGATCATCCTGAAAGCATTTAGGAATGAAACTGGAAGCAAGACAAAGAGATGAAAAATAGAACATATGTAAACATTTTAGTAGGATGCTTCCCACACACACACACACAATGACAGATGCCAGGACATTTGGCCTTGGATATCACAGTGTTTGAGCAACTGGGTGGCACAGTGGTTAGAATAGTAAGCCCTGAGTCAGGAAGACTCATCTTCCTGAGTTCAAATCTGGCCTCAGACACTTGCTAGCTGTGTGACTCTGGGTAAGTCAATGAACTCTATTTAACCCAGTTCCTAATCTGTAAAATGAGCTGGAGAAAGAAAAACAA
The DNA here is from genome assembly GCF_016433145.1 of Gracilinanus agilis. NCBI lineage: Eukaryota > Metazoa > Chordata > Mammalia > Didelphimorphia > Didelphidae > Gracilinanus > Gracilinanus agilis. The sequence goes on along the minus strand of NC_058130.1, from coordinate 596,943,980 downwards.
ACCACTCCAGGGTCTTTGCCAAGAAAATCCCAAATGGGATCATGAAGAGTTAAATATGACTAAAATGAGAAAACAACAGTTTTTACTTTACAAACATTTATAGATTATCCTCCATTTTATGGTAGAGCTCTTGTAAAAGCAAAAAGCAAAAACTAATTTTAATAAAGTGACCCTGTTTGAAAACTCTGGCAACATTTTACTTGTAGCATTCTCTTCTCCCCAGGTCATACCAAGTTTGGGGAGGTGATTGTTAAACTTTCAGTATGAATATCTACACTTCTGAAATAAGGAAATTCTTATAATAAATTTACATAGTCAAGCAAAACAAATCATATCCATTTTTAGGATTTTCAAAATAGAGGGATATACCAAATATTCAGGGAAAATCACAGATTTTCTCACTTCCAGACAAAAAAGGACACCAGAAAACTGTCAGTACAACCCATATGACTATTTTCTGAATATTATAAAACCTCCTACCCAAGACCACCAACTCCCTGATATTTAATCTCTCTCTCTTCTCTCCTCTCCTCTCCTCCCCTTTCCTCTCTCTCCTCTCCTCTCCTCCCCTCCCCTCCCCTCCC